>NC_055978.1:3923801-3928801 GCF_018492685.1 Alosa sapidissima | reverse complement strand
TCTCAAACTAGGGGAGCAACAAGTCGGCATATCCACCAGCACATCCATTCCTATACTGTACTTTAATAACTCTGTGTGTGTGTGTGTGTGTGTGTGTGTGTGTGTGTGTGTGTGTGTGTGTGTGTGTGTGTGTATGTGTGCGTGTGTGTGTGTGTGTGTGTGTGTGTGTGTGTGTGTGTGTGTGTGTGCGTAGTCTCAGGCAGTTGGCTTTTTGCCTGGCTGAGCTGCCCTCAGGTATGCAGACGTATTGGTCAGGAGGAGCCATGGGAGGCTCTATTGATTTCTTGATTAACCAGGCTGATGGCCTCAAGAGCTCCAGCGAGCAGGGAGAGCAGAAGAGCTCCGTCCACGGTCTCCAGCGAGCAGGGAGAGCAGGAGGGCTGGGTAGGAGGGCTGGGTAAGAGGGCTGGGTAGGAGGGCTGGGTAGGAGGGCTGGGTCTGGGGTCCTGGCATGGGAACTCTCCGCCCGTGGCTCTGGACAGAGGCGGAGAAGTGAATCATGGCTTTTAATAATGTGAAGGGGGCCTGGAGTCAATTTAGTGGCTTTAAAGTTTTATGCAGGTTTACTGTGCTACGTGCTCCTCTGCATTCTCATAATCCTTCCTTCTCTCTCTCTCTCTCTCTCCCTCTCTCTCTCTTGCTGTTTGGCCTTCTCTATGAACTCTTTTGTTTCTCTCTCTCTCTCCCTCTCTCTCTCTCTCTCTCTCTCTCTCTCTCTCTTGCTGTTTGGCCTTCTCTATGAACTCGTTTGTTTCTCTCTCTCTCTTCCTCTCTCTCTCACACTCTTTCCTTGCCCTTATTTGCAGAGGGTCAGTAGGTATGCATGAGGCTGGTTGTGGTTGGACTCCGTGCTGTGGCATAGATGCCAGTCTAAGAGTCAGATAATGCTCTCTCTCTCTCTCACACACACACACACACACACACACACACACACACACACACACACACATATAGACAAAGCGGACACACAAAAACAGGGAAAATAGAGGGAAGAGAGATGAGAAAAGGAGAGGAGAGAGATGAGGAGAGGAGAGGAGAGGAGAGAAGGAGCACAAAGAGAAGAAGGGAGGTGATGGTGATGATGTGGCACTGGTGCAGAAAGCCCTCTGATCACCCAACCATCCACCACTGCTGGGAAAGAAGAGAATGAAAGAGAGAGAGAGGGAGCGAGAGAGAGAGAAAGGGGAAATGAGGAGAAGAAGTCAAAAAGACTTTACAAAGCTTTTCATTTCATTCTTAGCCAGGCCAAATTAGGTCGTAAAGAGAAAATCCATTACCATGCAGCAGCAAGCCTGCTCCCACATGAAAAGGGAAGTGTGGGAGACTGGAGAAAGAGGGGAGGGAGGGAGGGATAGAGAGAATGAAAGGGGGTAGAAAATGGGTGAGGGGACAGGAGGGAGAAAGGAAGAGAAAGTGGATGAGAAGACAGGAGAGAGAGAGAGAGAGAGAGAGAGTTTTGTCCCTGTTGTGTCAAAGCCCAGCTGGCATGGAGAAATGAGGGGAGAGGGAGAGTGATCGATCACTGTCCTCAGCAGCCCTGCAACACTGTCCCTGTCTCTCCTGCTCTCTCTCCACACACACACACACACAAACACACACACACACACACACACACACACACACACACCTCACCTCAGCAGCCCTGCAACACTCCCTGTCTCTTCTGCTCTCTCTCCACACACACACACACACAAACACACACACACACACACACACACACGCACACACCTCACCTCAGCAGCCCTGCAACACTCCCTGTCTCTCCTGCTCTCCCTCCATTTAGATCCACTTTCACTCCATCTTCTTCATCTCTGTCTCCCAGTCACTCTCCCCACCTCTCCTCTCCTTCTTCTTATGCATAGACTCTCTCTCTCACACACACACACACACACACACACACTGGCACTCTCACAGATTTATAGACTGTCTGTGTGTGTGTGTGTGTGTGTGTGTGTGTGTGTGTGTGTGTGTGTGTGCAATCTGTTCTTGTCAGTGGCAAGCCTGATAAGAGAATATTTATGGTTGCCCTGCTGAAAAAAAGGAAGAGGTGCATCTGTATGCAGGAGAGGAGGAGGAGGAGAGAGAGAAAGAGAGAGAGAGAGAGGGAAAGGATGCCTCACAGGTAGAGTTCATCACCATAGGAACACCCAAACTACCGAACTACTAGTATGTTGAGCATTGTCCACTGGGATGTTTATTCATTACTGTGATAGGAGACACTTACTCACACATACATTACGTGTGTAGATGGTGCATATGCTGTATTGATAAGCAGATGAGCTGTTGCACCTGTGTGTGTGTGTATGTGTCTCAGTCTGTGTGTATGGGGCATGTGCATTTGCATGTATGTGTGTGTTTGCCCTTGTGTGTTTGTGTGTGTATGAGAGTGTTTCTCTGTGTGTGTGCATACGTGCACATGTTTGCGTCTGTGTGTGTGTATGTATGTATGTGTGTGTGTGTGTGTGTGTGTGTGTGTGTGTGTGTGTGTGTGTGTTTGCCCTTGTGTGTGTGTGTGTGTGTGTGTGTGTGTATGAGCAGTGTTTCCCACAGAATTGGATTAAATTTGTGGCGGTAGCTGACTTGGACAACGGAGGGGTGGGGGGGTGGAGGTTATAAGAGGGAACCCTTGCAATTGTAACAAAGTCGAAAGGCTGCTGATGTGTGGATGCAATTCATAATGTTTTCTACATAGTTAAAATAAAGGTTCGTACTTCTCCTTGGGACAAGCACTTTTGAATTTTAGAAAACACTTTTCCATTTACATCGGGATTTTGCAAACATTCAGTGTCAGAGTCAATAAAATGAGCCCTTCAACGAAATTGACAAGCAGCTGTAAGTAGGCTAAGCATGCTAAATTCGACAATCAAACAGTATTCTTACGTTAGCTTTGAAATACTGCTTGATTTCATTACTTAACTTAGTTTAGTCTCTTTAATGTAGCCTACTATGTTGTGATAAGACCTTAGCAGAGTTCACTTCAATGCAGCAGTTTTGAACAAATTTGCGCAGCATGGTCACGATGCTAAGCGGATTTAATAGCAATTTAGCCAGAACTATGCAATGCTTCTATGCAATGCTTCTATGTGGCAACAACAATCCTTCAACAATCGTGAATATTTTGTTAATTGCACATGCAGAGGAGTGGCAGCGGGCTACGAGAGAGAGCGGGGCGGGGCAAGGAAAGGCTGTGTGCGTAAAAAGCGCAGCTCAATGGCAATGCAAGGATTTGACCTTATATTTAATTTGAATTAAATTAAATTAAATTAAACATAGAATATTAATCTGTGGCGGCCGATTTTTATTTTGTGGCGCCCCGCCACAGATTAGTCAATGTATGGGAAACACTGATGAGGGTGTGTGTATGTGTGTGTGTGTGTGTATGCGTGTACATGTTTGTATGTGTGTGTGTGTGTGTATGAAGGTGTGTGTGTGTGTGTGTGTGTGTGTGTGTGCATGCGTGTACATGTTTGCATGTGTGTGTGTGTATGTGTGTATGATATCTCTTAGGTGATGGGCCTGGTAGACTGCCTGTGTGGGGACAGAGGCGAGCCCAAGGCTCGGTCAGTAGTTGGCTCCTCTGGCCGGCAGTCTATTTTGAGGCTCTGGGCTGCGCTGCACAGTGACCTCCACTCTGTAATTTAGCGGTGGGAGACGGCAGGAACTGTGGAGGCGGAGGCCTGTGTACAAGAGTGGAATGGACCGTGACCCCTATTTTGAAGAATGGTTTGGCCCTTTTGGGTTAGAGGCTAGGTAGGGAGTAGATGCATTGGTTGCGCTCACACGTAAACACAAGCATCCTCATGTACACACTCTCCCCTGCACACGTATGCAGACAGTGCACAGTGCATACAAACTGGCTTTATTTTGCATGACAAAGATATCTTACACACAGTTGTCATGGAGAATGTGTGTGTGTGTGTGTATTCATACTGTATTCATACTGTAATAAGACGTTGTGAATGCATAATACTTGTCATTTGTGTGTGTGTGTGTGTGTGTGTTTATGGAAGGCAACATTTCTTTCTGCTGGTGTTTTCTCCCAGACCGTTGTCTTGTGCTGTGCGTTACATTGTCAGCATTTTATGTGCTGTTCCCATGGAAACAGGATGATTGGAGGGGTCGGGCTGTCTTTTTTGTGAGGTGTCTGCGTTAAGCTCTGTCCCTCTTATTCTTTGGGTAATTGCTCGTCCTCTTGTTGTCTTTCATTCTCTCTCTCTCCCTCTCCATCGCTTTGTTCTCTCTTCTCCTCCCTCTGCTGGAGCCTCTTACTATAACACTGTTGATTGTGTCAGAGGAGAGTGTGGGTGATGGCCTCTGCTCTTATAGTTAGTCAGATAGAGCAGGGATAAGTGTGTGTGTGTGTGTGTGTGTGTGTGTGTCAGTGTGTGTGTGTGTGTGTGTGTGTGTGTGTGTGTGTGTGTGTGTGTATGTGTGAGAAGAGTGGGCTCTGTAAGCATTCCCCTGCCATCGAGTAACACAACCAGCTGCCACCCAATGCAAACCCCCCAAAAAGAAGAAGAGGAGAGAGAGAGGAGTATAGTGGGAGGGGAGAACGGCGCCATACCACCTCTCCCATTCTCCACTAACCTCCTGCAGATACAGAGATGGGTTGCAGTCAAAGTGAGAAAAGAGACGCGCGTACGAGTGAGGGTGATGCAGTGGTGGAGGGGGAGAGATGGGCTGTATGAAGCACACATGGAGGCAGGAGGAAGGGGGGAGAGGAGGTGTGAGACCTTGGAGCTCCTCCTGGGGACAGCAACTCTTATAGCCTGGGGGAAGATGGAGGAGACGAGGTGAGGAGGAGAGAGGGATGAGGAGTGGGAAGAGGAGTGGAGAGGGGGGGAGAGAGAGATGAGTGAAAAGAGGAGTGGTGAGATAGGAAGAGGACATTACAGGAGACGGGAGGAGGGGAGAGAGGGATGAGGAGTGAGAAGAGGAGTGGAGTAAAGGGGGGGAGAGAGATCAGGGGTCTATATGAAACGGAAAGCAGTTGTCTGCTG
>NC_055978.1:3913801-3918801 GCF_018492685.1 Alosa sapidissima | reverse complement strand
GAAATAATTGTAATGTAAAACAACCTCATGTTTCAACTCAAACACCACACGTGTGTACTGTACTGCAGTGCACAGGCATGCTCTCTCTGTCACACACACACAGCCTACATTCTAACATCGAAGCAGTCTAACAGACAGCAGACAGACAAACACACAGTCTCTCTCTCTTTCTCTCTTTCTCTCTATCTGTCTCTTTCTCTCTTTCTCTCTCTCTGGTCTGTGTGTGGCCTGGGCAGGGGTGTAAGATGGCGTGATGGGTGATATTTGGTGTGTGTGGTGTCGGTCGTCTGTCCGGCGGCGTCTCCACTGTTTTGTTTTGCTGGACTGGAGCCAGCTGCTGACAGATGGCAGCCCAGTCGGGGAAGCCCTCACCCTGCAGGGCTCTACACTAACATTTTTTTTCAGGAGCACTTGTGCGGCCAAGTTAAAACATTTAGGAGCACAGACAAAAATTTGGGCGCACAGTCAGTTCTGTACTTAACTTACACATAATCTAACATTATACTGCAGCTAACAGTTAAACATGCCAGTGCACCAATTGCGAATATTAAGAATGACTGACAACATTTAGGCTACAGGAAACAGGATTTTAAAGATCAGTGCCTACCTTATTTTCAGTCTGTTCTATTTGCCTACATTTTGTTAATGTAAAATAATATAATACATTGCCATATTTGCATTTAGCCTGTATATCAAGTATCCTGCCAAATGTAGGCTAATTTATTTATTTGTGAATCCATCTATAGCTAAACCAAATATGCCCATGGTGACCTATCTGACTGCATACTGCCTAATACTACTACTAAAACAGTCCATTTTCTCTTCCACAAAACCCAACATAGGCTAATCAAGGATATATGTTTTATACTTTTAGTTTTTATTTGAAATATCTGCATTGATAGGGGCAGTAGGCAAATGTTAGGCCTACTTTTGTTTTGCACTTCAGCTTGTATTCGGTGTAAACAAACAAGCATGCTTGGAAGCCTGGAGTTGTCAGTAGCGTTCTACCTTTGAATAAAATGGGAGTATTACGGGAGGCTACTTTTGTGCCAGTTCGCTACAGCTATATTTTGCATATTGCAGCCAATACGTCAACTGGGCTAAAAGGCATGTTAGGTTACCTTTCCTTCTCTCACTGCAATTCGGTGGATAGAAGAACTAATTTCTTCAATCTTTGCATCTTGGCTGGCTAGTCTAACTTTCCGCTTTTTCTGCGCGCTCTTGGATTTGATAGAAGCGACTACTAGCGAGTCACAATGCGAAAATGCTAACGTTGATGGGAGGTGTAGTTTTTATGCTGCATTCGCGACGTGATTCTATGGTTTGCACCAGTAATGTTTCTCGATGTTGCGGTGTATTTTGTAGACAAACATTGACATGGTTAGAAGTCATTCACACCAGTGCGCCTAAATATTTTTTTGCACTCGCACGGCATCATTTTTACTCGCATGTGCGAGTGAAATGGGCGCACTGTAGAGCCCTGCCCTGGAACAGAGTCTCACACACAGACACACACACACACACACACACACATACACACACGCACACAGACATTTTCAAAGACAGCCATCATCATCAGCTGTCAGTTCAAGGGCCTTGCCCTGTCTGGTGTGGAACTTTTAGGGATATTGTGGTAGGGATTTGGTGATGGTGTGTGTGTGTGTGTGTGTGTGTGTGTGTGTGTATGTGTGCAGACGCACGGCACGGTAATGGATGTGTATTGTTGTATTTCTGGGTCAAGATGGGTGGAGTGGCACATGAAAGAGTTCTTTTTTGATTGAGTGGTCCTCATTAACGACTCCCAAAGGAAACAGACACACACACATGCTTGTACACAACACACACACACACACACACACACACACACACACACACATGCTTGTACACAGCACACACACACACACACACACACACACACACACACACACACACACACATGCTTGTACACAGCACACACACACACACACACACACACACACACACACATGCTTGTACACAACACACACGCACACACACACACGTACACACACACACACACGCACGCACACGCACACACACACACACACACACACACACACACACACACACACACACACAGTCAAGAACTAACTCAAAAATATCAATGTCCACATTTTTGCCTCTCTCTCTCTCTCTCTCTCTCTATGTCTCTCTCTCTCTCTCTATGTCTCTCTCTATGTCTCTGTTGTATGACAACAGATAGATGCCCTCAGGACCTGTCTGATGAAGAGCTTTAGTGTAATGTATGAATGTCTCTCGTCTAACTGTTTTCTATTCTGGCAGTTTTTTTGTGTGTGTGTGTGTGTATGTGTGTGTGTGTGTGCTGACAATAATTCTTACGGATTGTGTATTGGTAGATAAATGTGCCAGGAAGAACAAAATGATATTCAGTGAGTCTATAGCAAATAGTGTGTATGTGTCTGTGTGTGTGTGTGTCTGTGTGTGTGTGTCTGTGATCAGTTGTGCATTTAGCTGTTGCACCATTTTTTTTGGTCTAGTTGGGCGTAATGAAATGGCTTAGTGGCTACAGAAAGCATGAAAGGATGGGAGGTGTGTGTGTGTGTGTGTGTGTGTGTGTGTGTGTGTGTGTGTGTGTGTGTGGAGTACCAGAGCAGGAGATTGGAGTGAGAGAGCAGTAAGGAGGAATACTCATTCCACTGTGAGAGAGCAGAGAAGAGAGGAACACCAAAGAGCGTGAGAGGAAGGCAGAGAGCGTGAATGGATGAGATAAGGATCAATGAGAGAATGGAGGAGCAAGGAGAGTTTTGTAGGTCTCTCTCTCGCTCTGTCTCTCCCTCTCTCCCTCTCTTTCCCTCTCTCTGTCTCTCTCTCTCTCGCTCTCTTTCCCTCTCTGTCTCTCTCTCTCGCTCTCTTTCCCTCTCTGTCTCTCTCTCTCTCGCTCTGTCTCTCTTTCAATCACATTTCTGTATGAATCACATTCACATACTCTGATGATATTGCTCGACTATTCTTAACACCAACTTACAACACCTTATCCAAAGTCATGTTAATAAACACCTTATCCAAAGTCATGTTAATAAAGAAACTTTAATTTTGAATTTAAATATCCCCCCCATGTTAATCACTCTCCACCCCCCCCATCTCTCTCTCTCTCTCTCTCTCTCTCTCTCTCTCTCTCTCTCTCTCTCTCTCTTTTTGTCTGTGTATGTGTGTGTTTAGCATCAGCACTCTGGAGCTAATTAGCCATTTAGTTGTGTTAGTGCAGAAATGCAGCGTTAGCAACCACCACACACACACAGATGCTGACGTTGGCCAGGGGTACCACGCCTCTCTCACACTCTCTCTCTCACACACACACACACACACACACACACACATATACATGCACATGCACATGCACACACTCACACAGACCACACACACACACGAGTACAAGAACAGTAGCTAGTAGCACACACACACACACACACAGCTGCCAACACACCGTCAAGCACTCTATCCACAGTTTTGCCAGGTGTGTGTGTGTGTGTTTGTGTCAACTCAGTCTCATGCTCACTGAGGTGGAATGATCCCTAGCTCTAACCTTTGACCTTTGGCCCCAGTCTTAAGCGGGGGTGTGAGGAGGAAGAGAAAAGAGGGATTTGGAGGGGGATCTTTCTCTCTGTTAATCCCTTCATTACTTCAGCAGAGAGGGCCCACATTAAACAAACATTTAGAGAACTGCAGGACACACACACATATATGCAACAGCACTCTCTCACACACATACACACACATAGACTTTAGATGTCAAAGTAGGGGACCTCACACTGACAGGATGTAGCCCCCAATTGCAGATAAACACACACACACACACACACACACACACACACACACACACACACACACACACACACACACACACACACACACACACACACACACACACACAAACTCCATTTGACACCCAAGCTTTAAAGTTTGACTTGTTTGAATTGACCATTTGAGAACCATATACATCTCCACAGTCGTCTGTTTGGTTCGCATACATACGCTTCCACACACAGTTGCGTTCCATCAACACATGCCAGTGGGTGTTCCCGACAGTAGCTATGCAAATGACTTAAGGTATAACCGTAATTTGATTGGCTGGTGCCGTCTGTTGTTCGCTTGTTCATAATTTGATTGGCTGGTGTCGTCCGTCGGTGCAGCAAATGTTGAACTTCTCAACGCGAGCGACAGGAGCAACGCGACGCAACGGACCCACAATTCAGTTTGGCAACGTATGACGTAAGTGCCAGCACTGCAACGCACGCAACTGTGTGAGCCGTTAGTGAATGAGTGGAGTGATTTCCTTTGGAATGTAAGGGCTGAGCTACACGGCACGTAACTGAAGCGTTCCGTTCACGTTGCGTCTGCTGCAACAATTAGCTTTCCCTATAATCAATGGAAGTAGCTACAGCAGATGGATAGCGGCGCATACGTTCGGAAAAAAAAATAGACCATTAATCTAAAATGGATTTTACGCGTCGCGAACGGAGCGCTTCAGTTACACGCCTGGTGTAGCTTCGCTGTAAGAGTGGAGCTGACCTAAACAGACTTCAACAGCCCACCATCTTCAGTTGCCTCTCTTCCCTCCTCCACCTTTCTCTTCTTTCTGTCGGTGTCTTTGTCATCCTCCCAGGGGCGTAGCACAAGATCCTGGGCCCTATGCATAGGCAGTCCTGATGGGCCCCCATGCCCCACCCTCATGCATATATTCCAGACTTTCCAAGGGCCAATCTGGACTGGTTTTACCCTCAGTCCGACGCCCCTGCATCCTCCATTGTCTTGTGTCACTCGATCTTTTCCTCAGCAGTGCGTCTTTAGTTGTGTTGCACATGCTACAGTTAGAGACACATTCTCATGGACGGACAATCCTGCAGTTTTGACAGAACAACAACAACCACAACAACAACAACAACAACTTGCATTTCTATAGTGCTTTATCAAGGCACCCAAAGCACTGTACAGTGAAGGGGGAACCTCACTAGCCACCAGCA
>NC_055978.1:3883801-3886301 GCF_018492685.1 Alosa sapidissima | reverse complement strand
CTGTCAACATCTCAGTACACATGAGGACGATACCGCATCACATTCCAGTGTTTGATAGACGAGATCAGCGTGTCTTGTCCTTTCTGCATTACTGAGAGAAATCACAACAATGGACACCTTGTGGTGAAGATACAAAAGAGGATCACAGCACTATAGCTCAATCCTAATACTGCATCAAATTGATCACCAAAGTTAAACCATGTGGTGAAAAAAGGGATATATATATATATATATATTTTTTTTTTTTTTTCAGCTAAGAATTACTAATCAAATTATATAGTTCTAAGGCTCTGAGCTGTGATTGGCTCACAGACCTCAATGGGTGTGGTTTATTGGTAATGCAATGCTTTTGGGAGTAACAGGCTGCATTTCTGTAGAGTGGACGCTGCATGGGCTGCATGATTCTGTCCCAGGAGGGCCGCTTCACGTGCTGCTTTTCCTCCGAGCTCAGCAGTTATTTCTCTGATTAAGACATGCAGATCTGCAGAGAGGAGGCTGTTAGGCCATAATTAATCACCGGTTTAAAACGTCTCCCGAAATTGTGTGTGTCTCATTGTAAAGTAGTAGAATGAGGTGTTGTCTTGTCCTCTGTTCACAAAGGTGTTAACAGATTGAATTTGGGGTTCATCCAGTCTGTGTGTCCGTGTGTGTGTGCAAGCAGAAGGCTGTGCCTACAGTAGAACTGAATGGCGGCAGATCTTTAGGCTAACTGCACTCCTCTTTTGCTCCCCCTCACTCCCATTTCATATTTATTTATTTATTCCTGTTGCCATGGTATCACACCTGGATTCTGTCTGGCGCTCATTGCAGAAAGGCTCCTGCTGGTTCACTGAGTCCAGTCAAACTTCACCAACACAAACGACAGCAAACGGCAAACTGCTCCAGCAACTGTACAGACTGTGTGTTGGAGGTCCATATGTATCCCTTTGGGGAATGTGTCCTGTGGGTCTTTCTGGGTCTCTTCTTGCTTCCCAATAAAGATGAAACAAACTGAAAGGGTCAGTCTGGTGTCTGTTCATTGGATAATCACTGAATCATGTTTCTCACACAATACTCAATAATACAGATGTTGCACACAGCAGTCAATGGTTGTAAACTACTCAGTGCAGATCTATAGATTTATAATTAGGCTAGTCAAGACAATGTTTTTTTTTGTTTTTTAGCGAAACATAGCTTGGTCTCATGGCAGATCACTGTTCCAATTCACATTTAGTTCTTCATCTATTTTCTGTTTGTGAAAAGGTCCCCACAGGGCTTGAAAAGGGGCATCCAGGACATTAGAGCATGTGAGGATTTATTTCACCCAAACCTCTAGTGATGAAGTGCGCTGCAGATCACAGCAACAGCAGCAACACCAAAGCATTACATTTATATATTGCCCATCTATTATCTAGGCGCCCAAGTGCTTTACAGTAAATCTACTGGGCTGCTTGGTTTATTTTCTCCGTCTTCTGCCAGTTTCACTGTGTACTGTGTGACCGTGTGAGTGTCTATCGGCCATTTTTAGCAAAAGAGTGCTATTTTTTAAACCAAGTGTCAAATTACATGGAGGTGCCCTTAAGCCTACCCTCTGGATCGAGGCCCAGCAACGCACGGAGGGTGGCACAGGGCATGTATCTCTGTAAGTGGGCCCCTATTTGCCATGGCGCTGTGTCAGAGGTTGACACCAGTCGTCAGTGCCAAGCAGGGGTCTGGGCACCAAGTTGTGCCAACTGGTGTGCCAATCAACCTTCATGCATGTGTCCCTATATGCCAGGTCTGTTTTCTGCTGTCGCCATGGAGATACACCATGGATATATTCATTTTTTTTTTGTGGCAGTCAGGCGGTGGAAGAGAAGGATATGATTTTTTATTTCCTCCCTCTTAATCCTAACCACGTCTATAAATTCCCCACCAAGGACTGCAGATTTGCACTGTTGTGCGAGAGGGCAGATATTTACTCTGATTTGGAGTATATAAAGATCTGAACACAGCAGTCTCCATGTCACACACACACTCACACAAACACACACTCTCTCTCTCTCTCTCTCACACACACACATACTCAGACACACACACACACACACTCTAACGCTGCTCGGCCAGACCTCAGTAAATACATTTCAGATCGCTGTTTACTTGATTTGTGCCTCGGCAAATCAAAAGGTAGACTGGGGTGCTGAATCACAGTCAGGTCTAAATCCTTTGGAAATGTTTGTTATACAGTCATCAGTGCCATAGTATTTATTTGCTACAAAGGGCTCCAACATAAATTTGGGGCAAGTCTTCACCTGTCTTACTGTAGCTCATACATTGTAAACACAAATATTTCATTAATCCATGGCATGTCACAGGTATAAGCACACACACACATACAGGCACACACACTCACAGAGAGAGGGACACATACTGTACACACACAGACACACACACACACACACACACACACACACACACACACACACACACACAAACACGTGTACACACACCCACAGAGAGAGAGACACAAACACACACACAC
>NC_055978.1:3861301-3876301 GCF_018492685.1 Alosa sapidissima | reverse complement strand
TGTGTGTGTGTGTACTGACTGTCAGTGTGAATGCATATGATCACAGACATCCATTGAGGAGTGGATACATGTGTGTACACAGGTACATGTGTTGTCCAGGAGAATAGATATGCATGTCTGTGTGTATGAAACACTTCCAGTTCTCTAAAACTAAAACAAACTGATCAACATCTTGGACAATGAGTGTCACCCACTCCACAGCACTATTGTTAAGCAGAAGAGCCTGATCAGCTGGAGACTTCGCTCCGACTGCCTTGCACAACAGACAGACTGAGGAAGTAATTTGTCCCCAGGGCCATTGAACTGTTCAATGCTTCACTTAAGGGAAAAGGAGAAACAGACTTCTCTGCATAGTCTGTCTGCCTCTTCACCCCCTCCATGTTTGGATACTGTCTGTCTACTAGCCACTTTTTACCACTGTCTTTCTGTCTCACTGTTTGCGTGCTATATTAGCACATTAGCACATATGCATAACCCCTCCCTCCATGCCATAGCTAAACTGTGGCCACACTTATACCTTTTCTTAAAATAGTTATATATATAAATATATAGATATATAGACTCTATTCTTGCACTGTTGGACTTACTCATTTGCACTATCACCATGACCACTATCACCATGACACTCATTCACACAGAGCACCTTACCTTACCTTATTATGCACAGAGAATCACAGGCTCATATTATATACTTTTAATTACTTTTTCTGCTGTTAGTGAATGTGTGTGTGTTGTCTGTATGCTACTGAGACCTTGAATTTCCCCTGGGGATCAATAAAGTATCTATCTATCTATCTATCTATCTATCTAAACTCAACGTGGAGTGCAGTAACTGTTAGCAGTCAGGCTGCCAGTGACAGGAATCATTAATCTAATTAGTGTTAATGTGGCGCAGCACTTCAGCGAGTGATGAGACCTGGGGAAGAGGAACGGCTCGTAAAACGCCTGCAGACTACGATAAGATGGAAAGAGACGAGAAGGATGAGAGGAGGGCAGAGAACTGGGGAGACGGGAAAAGAGAGGGAGTGAAAAGAAAGTGGAGATGCACTCTGGGACATGATATGAGAGAGAGAGAGAGAGAGAGAGAGAGAGAGAGAGAGAGAGAGAGAGAGAGATTGGCGAGAGCTGATGGATGAGAGTGTGACACAGCTCTGACATGTTTTTGAGGAGATGAATCCTGCATTGCCTTCCTGTGATGGTGAAGATTGGTGTGTGTGTGTGTGTGTGTGTGGGTGCGTGTGTTAGTGTGTTTGTATGCATGAGTATGTAGGTACTGCTTGTATGCAGAGGTCGTCCAGAGGCTTGTCAATCCAGTGTTGCCATAGCAGGACAAAAGATATGACATACTCAAACCTGGGCTCAGGTCTCACCAAAGACACAGCACAGTGGAAGGACCCAAATGCATACTCTTTGTGTAAGAGGGATGAGGAACAAGTGAACGGGCTGAAGATGAGAACATCCCCTGGTGGGTAGAGTTTCAGGTAGAACAACACCTTCGGCATATACTGTATGTATCGCTGCGTAACAAGGTGCTGCGAAATGCCCTGGAGACCAAGAGAACACAGTGACGGGCAGTGAAGAGATTGTGAAATGTGGGCTGTGTGGTAGCATGCTGCATATGCATGGCATAGGATATCACTGAACATCATGTTCACAAGAACAGAATAGACACATACACACACACTGTAATGTACACACACACACACACACAGAATGACTGGGAGGTAGAGGCAGACAGTAAGAGAAAGAGAGAAGACGAGAGTGTATGTGATAGAGTGTGAGAGTGTGAAAGGGCTAGGAAGAATGTGTGATAAAGAAATAGAGAACAAATGTATGTGTGTGTGTGTTGGAGTGTAAAACTGTGTTCACAGACAATGTTATCAGAAGTTTTCCTGAGCCCATGCAATGTTTTTCATTACAGAAACAGGTCTGTTTTTAATGCAGTGCCATCTGATGTAACAAAGACCGTGACCATCCAATGTTGATTTCCCTCCCTATACCTGGCTTGCATACATAGCTTTATCTGGATTCTCTGAATATTTTTTGTACTATAGCTGCTTCTGAGATTAACCATCCCCTACCTGCAGTTAACCCACCCAGTTGTGAAATGTTGCTCCTCCTTGTGTTTTCTATAGCATTACACAACTTTTCCAATCTTTTGTTGACCTGTGTTGTTACCGGCATCAAATTAAAAATGAGCATATCTTTTTCATAAAATAGTACAATTGGTCAGTTTTAACATTTGATATGTCTCGTGTCTCTGTGTGTGTGTGTGTGTGTGTGTGTGTGTGTGTGTGTGTCTCTGTGTGTGTGTGTAAGATAAATGGATGCGGTTGTATCCAGGCAGTGGCCAGGCGTCAGCAGGAGCAGAGACGGAGAGGGGAGTTATATTTTTTATTAAACCATCTCTGTGAGTAGAAAAGCAACAACAATAACAACAAAAGAACAAAGAAACAACGACTGGCTGGCAGGACTTGACACCGCTGCCACTGTCTTGGACAGAAAAAAAAAGAAAATGCCTGGTGGGTATATTAAAAACAATAACCCACACAAATATACACACTTATATGCGCACACACACACACACGCGCGCACACACACACACACACACACACACACACACACACACACGCGCACACACACACACGCGCACACACACACACACACAAAGGGCATCTTGAGAGGACTTCAAACAGACAAGAAAACGTAATGCCAGATCTGAATTACAGCGTATAAAAAAGTGCTTCAACAACATGTACCATTTAAGGACGTGACCTTAGCGACCTGTGTTTAGAAAAAAAAAGAAAATAAAATAATAGGCAACAAAAAGACTACAAAGACACTGAATTAGTGTTTGGCAACTGTGTGTGTGTGTGTGTGTGTGTGTGTGTGTGTGTGTGTGTGTGTGTGTGTGTATATATATATGTTAATGAGACTAGTCACAGCACTGGCACTTGGATCTTCACACACCCTTGGCTGCTCAGTGGACAAAGGCAGCAGCGGCAGCTAGCGAGGCCCGTGGAGAGGGAGAGAGCGAGCGAGCGAAGCGGACAGCCGTCCACTGAGTCACTGGCGTTATCAGCAGCTCTCGGTCCCGCCTGGACGCGCCGCACAGCAAACAGCACCGCCGACAGATGCTACAATACCAGCAAATTACTCTGCACTGAACACAGGGTTGAACAGTGTGTGTGTGTGTGTGTGTGTGTGTGTGTGTGTGTGTGTGTGTGTGTGTGTATGGCAATTATACAGACAATCAGTGCTTGGCTATGGCAATTACAGAGGCTACTGGATAACCCCAGTGTGCGTGTTGAGGTGCAAAAGGAAGGGCTCTTGAGTGTGTGTGTGTGTGTGTGTGTGTGTGTGATTTAGCCAACCATTGCAGTCATAACACTGCTCAAGATACTGCAGTGCCATCAGGAATGGCTCCAGAACCTTAGTCGGTGATTGTGTGATTGTGTGTGTGTGTGTGCGTCCGTGCCACTGCATGTATTTAAAATCCCCACGCCAGTCCTCTCAGCCATAAATTTTATGAAGCACATTGCAAAGACGTTTGGGCTTGCCGTTAAACTAAGAGTCTGGCAGGCTCAAACGGGATCAATCGTCTCCACTTTCTTCCTCGACGAGACGAGAAAGGACACCAGCGTACAAACACACCGTCCATAAAAATGTCCCTATAAAAAGCACACACACATATATGAAGGTTACATCCTCCTGGGTGACTGATAACGTCTGGGAACTCATCATTGGGAAGGTCCGAGTAATCTCATATGACATAC
Organism: Alosa sapidissima; assembly: GCF_018492685.1. NCBI lineage: Eukaryota > Metazoa > Chordata > Actinopteri > Clupeiformes > Clupeidae > Alosa > Alosa sapidissima. The sequence goes on along the minus strand of NC_055978.1, from coordinate 3,872,525 downwards.
TGTAGGTAGCTCTGCCCTCGCCCAATAGGAGAAGCAGAAAACATTCCAGGTGCTCAATGATTGGTTAGGGAGCCACTGGTGATGCCATTGGCTCAGGCACGGACGAAACCTGCCTGCTCCAATGCTTTAGTCAAAGGAAAGAGAAAGAGAGAGATAGAGCGAGTGAGTGACAAAGAGAGAGAGAGATGGAGAGAGAGAAAGAGAGGAGAGAGGATTGGGCATCAGTCGCCCACGTCGCTGTCCTGGTCGCCGATGACCCACAGGAAGTGGAAGCTGACGGCGAGCAGGGCGGTGCCCAGGAGGTCGCCCAGCGCGGTCAGGTAGGGGATGGAGAAGCTGTCCGGGTCCTTGCCACTGCGCCATATGGAGTGGACCATCCAGTCAGAAATGCACAACAGCAGGAACACCTGAGAGAGAGGAAGGGAGAGAGGAAGGGAGGGAGGGAGGGAGGGAGGGAGAGAGGGGAAGGGAGAATGAGAAGAAGGCAAAGGGGGACAGAAAGAGGGAGAGAGAGGAAGAGATGGTGAATGGGGGAGTGCAAGAAGGGAGGAAGAGAGGGAAGAAAGAGAGAGAGGGAAAGAGGGAGAGAGATTAATGAGTGGAGCACAGTGGTGTAATGATATGCTTCTGCTGCTGCTTCTGCTGCCTTTTTATGTGATGTGCCCATCCAGCCAAAAACAGCCCTCAGAGGGCACTAGCCCTGAGCCACTCTGGCCAGTATGCAAATCTACTGGGAGAAAAGAAAGTACAACACACACACACACACACAAACGCACACACAAACGCACACAAACGCACACAAACGCACACGCACACACGCACACACACACGCACACACGCACACACACACGCGCACCCACACAACGTTGCGCAAAGTTCTCTCTCTGTTTCACACATACACACAGCCTTCAAACTCGCTCGTCCCCCTAGACACAGTGGGGCACCTGCTCAAAGCCAGAGACATCCTGCAGAGAGACAACCTTGGCAGGACATCTGCATCTATCTCTCTCTATCTCTCTCTCTAGTGCCTGATAAAAGACACAGCAGCTCCTGTTCCTGTCTCTCCTCCTCCTGCTCCTGCTGCTCCTCCTCCTGCTGCTGCTGGCTACAGTAGAACCGTCTCTCAGTCCCAGAGCTCTGGGCTCCACACAACAACTGGGCTCCAGGCTTTGACGCCAGTTAACACAGTTGGACGGACGGACGGACTGCCTGCACCATCTCAACCCTCACAAACAAGACTGCAGTCCAGAACTCACGCTCTTGTGGGGTTTGGCTTGCCTGTGCTGAAACGTCTAAATGCGTTATGTCATAAACGTTTATGGCTTGTTTATAATGTTCATGACACGTTCACGACACTCTTATGTAGATACCTTTAAGTAAAGTGTAACCTGATATTCACCTCTCCAGCGTAGTTCAATGCAAATAGCATATAATGGAAATTGACACGTTCTTGTGTGAGAGAGGGAAAAAAAAAAAAGACCTGCACAAAGCCTTTCCGCATGAGGAACCTTTCGGTTCTAAGGGTGAGGCCTATGGACATGTTGTCGATCTTTGTTCCGTAACCAACATTCTAAATCCCATTAGTATTCACAAGTTGTCGTTCTTTAATTTACATTTAAAGTGTGTAACGTACAACTGGACTACATTTAATGCGGCCGTGTGAATGTCTCTTCCTAAAGGAGAAACCCGGCAAATTTTTACATGGATCTCAAGACGTCTAGACGTCGCAGAGTACTGTCGATAGGAAACAAAACGACCAAAATCGGTGCTAACAAACTACCGAGTAGCTGCAGCTAATGGCCAGTACTCCCGGTCAGCTACAATGCTAGGTCTGGGGGCATCATCTACATGTGCCTTTTTTGCCTCTTAACAGACTCAACATGTCATTAAAAGTTCTGTGCAACATGAACAGGGCCCTTGCGTGACAAAACGATGCGTTTTCAACTCATTCATTGTGATGAAACCGTTTGAATTCAAAGTTTTCAAAGCTTTAATGTGCCTACTTCAGAGTGTCTGAACAGCACAGTTCATTATGGTCACTTGGCCTCCATTAACCCTCTGATGGTCCATGTTCAGAGGCTCGGACTCGCCGGACCGCTCCTCATCAATTTTGCTTATGATCTTTTTCACTTGCACAGATACACCCATAAAAACAAAGGACAGACACAAAGAGAGAAATAAAAGAAAAGAGAATGAGAGAGAGAGAGAGAGAGAGAGAGAGAGAGAGAGAGAGAGAGAGAGAGAGAGAGAGAGAGAGAGAGAGAGAGAGAGAGAGAGAGAGAGAAAAGAGATGGACCAAGACAAAGGAAACCAGAGAGAGAAGAGATAATCTTCACATAAAAGGAATTTGCTTGGGCTAAAAGGGCAGGTTTGATCTCCTGCTGCTGGCTGTGTGTGTGTGTGTGTGTGTGTGTGTGTGTGTGTGTGTGTGTGTGTGTGTGTGTGTGTATACACACTTCTAAGAGTCTGTCCTGTCTCGCTGCTAATGAAGGCTTTTTGTGTGAGGGCGGGTGACAGTGGCGGTGAGAGTGGCTCTTGATGGTGTCGTTTTTGAAGGTGGAGATGACATGCTGTTTCAACACACACACACACTCATGAGAGGGACATGAGGCAACACACACACACACACACACACACACACTCATGAGAGGGACATGAGGCAACACACACACACACACACACACACTCATGAGAGGGACATGAGGCAACACACACACGCACACACACACTCATGAGAGGGACATGAGGCAACACACACACACACACACACACACTCATGAGAGGGACATGAGGCAGAGCCCTGCTGAGCAGAGCGATGAGAGAACACGCACACACAGCAGGTAAACACACTTACACACGTCAAACAGCAGGAATATACAAATACATACACACAGCCTCACACATAAACCTGCACATACTGTACTCTGAGCACACTGAGTACACACACACACACACACACACACACAGTCTGGCCCAGTGTGCTGTGTGTAAGTCAGCAGAGGGGCAGAAAGGGCTTCATTTATTTGGAAATGAAAACTGCAGAGGATCATTAATCAGTCTCTCCTCTGGACTGTAGGGTGTGTGTGTGTGTGTGTGTGTGTGTGTGTGTGTGTGTGTGTGTGTGTGTGTGTGTGTGTGTGGGGGGGGGGGGGGGGGGGGGGGGGGGGTTTCAGCTGACCGCTACAGGGCCGAGCGGGGACACGTGTTTTATTTGACTGCAGCAGACAGCAAACATGGCGGTGGGAGGTGCTTTTCTGCTGGTTCAGCAGGAAGACGGAGTTTCCCTCCACAAAGCCACAGATGGATGGAGAAGCCCACAGGTGGAGTGGAGTGGAGTGGAGCGCCTTGACAAACACAGCTAGTGTCAGTGGGACATTATGCCAAAAACAACCTGTTGGATACATTTGCTACCGTCAAGATGGCTGACGCGCATATACCTGAAAATAGGCAAACAGGCCATCGGGGTAATTGAATGTGTTCATAAATAAACAGGTAATAAACAATCCATAAATAAACTATTAAAAATAATAAACGCTAATGGGCTTGGGCATGTTGACCTCTAAAGAACTGCAAATGGCTAATAGTGGACAGACAAGCAATTCTGCTTATAAAGTTGACAGTTCTTTTTTTTTTTTTTAAAGTGTAGCCTTTAAACTGGGAGTTTTAGTTTAAGTAGAAACCATTAAAGCTTACACACACGCACACACACATGCACGCACACACACACACACACACGCACACACACGCTTGTGGAGAGACCAACCGACAGCGCTTTTCGACCGGAGGAGGAATGTGAACCAGTCTCTCGTCTCTGAAGGGAAATTAGCGGGTCAACCAGCTAAAGAGGCGGAGAGGAAGGGAGAGGAGAGTGGACTGGGAGCGGCCGGCCGGCCAAGCTGGAGGAGTCAGAGAGCTTAGCGAGGCACTGACAGGGTTTATGGATCATTCACATGAGTTTTATGGCCTGTGTTAACACATTAAGGGGGAGGGCAAGGGGAGTGTGTGTGTGTGTGTGTGTGTGTGTGTGTGTGTGTGTGTGTGTGTGTGCACTGGAGAGAGGGTAAGAGTGAGGTGTGAGAGTATGTGAGTTAGGTTGTTTGTGTGGGTGAAAGAGAGAAAGACAGAGTGTGTGTGTGTGTCTGTGTGTGTGTGTGGAGAGTTGGGAAAAAGTTGAGAGCAGACGAGAGTAATTGAATGAGGTGTGAGAGTGTGAGTATGACTGTGTGTGTGTGTGTGTGCATTTGTGCGTGTGTGTATGTGTGAGAGGGAAATATACTGTATGGTGTATGTGTGTGTGTGGTGTGTGTCGCGTGTCTGGCTGTGAGGCTGAAGGCCTCCTGGCTTGTTTAGGGGAGAGCCGGGTGCTGACAGGGGCAGCAGCTCTGGGAGTCCTCCCTCAGCAAACAGCCCCGTGCCCACGGATTTTTCCAGAAACTCAAGTAGATAGAGAGACAGAGAGAGAGAGGGAGAGAGCATTTCTAATATAGTTTGACAGCAAAGTTATTAAAAGTGTGATTTAGCCACAACTCCAGATGGGAGAAAGTTATTAACAGGGCAACTGTCTGGCGTATTCAAATGCATACTCGCAGACAGACAGACAGACAGACATAGACACTCACACACACACACACACACACATTCTCTCTCTCTCTCTCACACACACCTTCTGTTTACTCCTCTGAAAAATGCATAATTGATGTAGGTCTGCTCAAAGGCCTGCAGTGTGCTCTGTGCAGTAGAGAGAGAGTGAGAGAGAGTGTAAGAGAGAGAGAGAGAGAGATGGCAGCTTCCTCAGAGTTTACTCTATCTTGCTCCCTCTCTAACACTAATTCCTCTCTCACTTTCTAGTCACTTTCTCTCTGTCTCTCTCTCTCTCTCTCAATTTCAATTTCAATGGAGCTTTATTGGCATTACTCAATGAAGCAGTGTTGCCAAAGCAAACATATAACAAAACAACACAGATACAATATGTGGTTAAAAAATAAAAAATACAAATAAAATAATAATAATAATAATAAACAAAATGATAATAATTAAAAAGAGAGAATAATAAATGAAATGTATAATGATACAGTATTACTATACATACTATACTGTATATTTATCAATGTGCTATCATGGGTATTGATTATTGATATAAAGCAAAGCATGTCACAATATGGGTCACTCACTTCCTCGATTTATGACATGTTAACAGGTACTGTGCAGTTTTACACAACTTGTATGCTCTCCCAACAAGTATGGGAGCTTGTCTTCATTTTCTAATAATTCAAATTGAGGTATAATTTGGCTGAATTGAAGGAAATATTGGTTCCTGATTGTGCTGAATTTACTGCATTCAGTGAGGAAGTGTTTTTCATCTTCTACTACTCCCTCACTGCACTGCAAACACAACCTTTCCTCCCTAGGAAGCCAGGTTTGCCTGTGTCTTCCCATTTCTAAGGCTAGAGAGTGTTCACTTAATCTATAGGATGTTAGTAATTTTCTTTGTTTGTACTCGGTAATTTCTTTTAGATAAGATGCAAATTCATAATTGGTTTTGATTTTTTGGAAACATTTCAATTTGTTGGATTGTTCAATATTGTTTAGCCAATATTTGTAATATTCTTCTTTTGTTAATTTTTCGATATGTTTTAACTTTGCCTGAGACATGTCAGGTGTATTCAAATTCAAATTGTGTTTTGATATAAGATAATCAAAAGGATCTCTCTCTGGGTGGGTTCTCCTCTGTTGAAGGGCTTATTCCTCTGGTTTTGAGGACAGTACAACGGTGATAAAATTTGCATGCTCTTTTTTGAATATCAACTAATAGTGGATATCTTCCAAGTTCTGCTCTGCATGCAATATTTGTTGCATTCCTGTGTACCCCCAAGATGTTCTTACAGAATTCCAGGTGTAGTGTTTCTGCTGGGCTTTTGCCCCATAGCTCATAATTATCTTGATGTTTTATGCCCCAAATTTCACTGCCATAATGGGCTTGATAACCGAATCAAAAATCTTTTGCCACAATTTGATAGGGGTGTTGTATTGGTATTGGTATATATCCGTGCTTTGTCAACCAGGTCTTTAATAGCCAGATTAAAATTGCCCGTGGAGGAAATATTTAGGCCCAAATAGTTATAGCTTGTCACTTGGGAAGTCTGCTTTCACCAAGGGTGAAATTATATTTGTCTCTCTCTCTCTCACACACTCACACACACTGCACCACTCTAGAGGGAAACTACACATACCATAAACTTCCAAGCTCAACAGGACAACATATCATTCTGTGTGTGTGTGTGTGTGTGTGTGTGTGTGTGTGTGTGTGTGTGTGTGTCTGTATGAAAGTATTTATCTTTACAGGTATATCTGTGGGGCCATGTTCACATGGGTGTGCTTCTATGTCCATGAAACTCTGGGAGCCTGTATGGGAGTGTGCCAAGTCTGTGAAAATATAGCGCTCTCTGTGAGTGAGTGTGTGTGTGTGTGTGTGTGTGTGTGTGTGTGTGTGTGTGTGTGTGTGTGTGTGTGTGTGTGTGCTAACAGAGTGGTACGCATCAATATTTCTGCAGTTACGCCTTTGTGTGTTTGGGTGTGTGTGTGACACATGGGGTCCCAGAAGGAAGTATACATGTACAGTGTGTGTGTGTGTGTGTGTGTGTGTGTGTGTGTGTGTACATGCAAGTGTCTACAGATGTGAGGTCACACTCCCTCCTCTCTCTTTGTGTGGCCCTTGCCACTCAGCCAGAGTCCCTGCGCTTTGATGAAACACTGCTCCTTTTGTCCCTCCTCGCAGGGGCCCCTGCTTAGGGGCACAGGAGACCCCGTGGGTCCATCATCAGGGGCCCTTGGGGAATCCCCAAGCCTTGCGCTGGCCGCAGGTTAACAGCACAGCTACGTCTGGGCCCCCGAATGTTTGTGTACCTAACACAAGCACTCTCTTCCGAGCCCCTAGAACATTCCGGGCCCTCGAGGGGTCGGATGTCGAGGGTGAAAGGTCACTGTAAGGAACATGGTGTCTGAGTGTGAGGATGGGTCACTGTGTGTGCTAGACTCTCTTGCTCTCTTTCTCTCTCTCGTTTCCTTTCTTTCTCTCTCTCTTCGTGCTTGCAGAGAGTTGATTACACAGTAATTAGCAGGCCTGATTCGATGGGGTCTGTGAGTGCGGGCTTGCGGAGGAAAGTAATTGCGCTTCTCTGCAGACGGAGGCAACGTGCAAGAGAGAGAGAGAGAGAGAGAGAGAGAGAGAGAGAGAGAGAGAGAGAGAGAGAGAGAGAGAGAGAGAGAGAGAGAGAGAGAGAGAGAGAGAGAGAGAGAGAGAGAGAGAGGCAATTATGGAAATTGTGCACAAAAATGTCTGAAATGGATTCGCTGGTGCATTACTAGCACACGCGCACACACACACACACACACACACACACTTATAGCAGACTGCTACCTTCTGCCCAACCACCTACACACACACACACACACACCACACACACACACACACACACACACACACCTACCAGCATACAACACAGGAACACTCCTTACTGGCACAGCCTTGCTACTGCAGGCTCCAACCTGTCCCATCTCTCCACACAGACACAGACAGACAGACAGACAGTCTTTTGGCACTGCGGCTACGTACAGTGTGACCAGCAGTCCACAGACTAAACACGGAAGAGAAACAAACATACTGGCACCTGTGTGGCGCCATGTTTTTGCTACTGTGGGCTGCTATCTCTGTCTGTCTGTCTGTGAGCTAAGACTGTTTGTGTGTGTGTGTGTGTGTGTGTCGAGGGAGAGGGGGGTGGGAGAGAGAAGACCACAGAAGAGTTTTCCTGGCACAGTTCCTGGTTACCACGGACATGTCCCTGATGCAAATGCAAACTGCTGCTAGCTCTAGCGCTAATCTAAATATTCATACAAACATACATACGCACATACATATTCATACACACACACACACGCACACACACACACACACACACATTACATCCTAATGTTTTGGACAGACATACCTGATGTGTTGTAGAGACTGATTCATTAGGCCGTTTTTTTTTTTCCATTGTTTTAACAATAGGCACTGGTCAATGCCCGAGCATGTTAAGACGATTAACAGGCAGACGCATCTGCGAGCAGCCCAGTGTTGTTGCTGGGAAACACACACAACATTGCCCACTCTACCGCAACAATGTTGTAACTACTGGGAGCAAACAGCAAGGCTTAAATTCTTTCAAAGCCCTATATCTAATTGGTTCGATACGAGATGGTGTGTGAATAACCTTAGACTACTTTGGAACTACATATTAATTGGGAGCTTTCAACTAGTTGCACCAACCAGCGGTACCGAAACCCAGTAATGCGTTCCGGGGATAAATGATTTGAGACCGTAGTATTGATAAGCTCCAATGTTAACAATTCTGTTTTTGGTACCGGAGAACTTATGTCCTTTGGAGGCTGTGTGCGGGGTGCTGTCAATCAACCTTCAACCCTTAATGTATTACAATGTGATGTGCATAGCATAACCTCAAAGAGCCCATCTGTAAAACTCCTGAAGTTTGCAGATGACAACACCGTCATTGGTTTGATCCAGGATGGTGAGGAGTCTGCTTACAGGCAGGAGGTGGAACAGCTGGTCCAGTGGTGCAGTCAGCAACACCTGGAGCTTAACCCCAAGAAGACTGTGGAGAACCTAGATCACCCATAGTGTCTATTTATTTATTCGCAAATGTACATACTGTATTTATTCTCATACATAGCCATATTCTACTGCCTTCATTCTACTCTTACTGTTCTATTTTTATTCTTTTTACTCGTTTTATGTTTTTTTTTTTTTTTTAAATGTATTATTTTTTATTTTTATTTTTATATGTTAAGTGAGTGTTGTACTTTGAGAACAAAGATTAACCGGAGTCAAATTCCTGTTTGTTTACGCAAACCTGGCCAATAAAGCGGATTCTGATAATATAATTATAGAATCATTATAGAAAAAATAATAACTGGACAAACATATTTGCAAAAAAAAAAATGCATCATATATCGGCAATCGGCTGCACTGATTTCTGAAGATCGGCATCAGGATCAGCTAAAAATCGGCATCAGGATCTTAGAAAAACCCACATCGGTGAGCTCTCATGCTTATTATTCATCCATAGCTTAGATCTCATTACAGGCATCTTGTAACCACAGTTCTCAACTGCAAGGTACATAGACTGAGGAAATGCTATTTATAGTAAATCTTAGTCAATGTGTCAATGTGTTACAGCCAATTCCTGTGCATTACCGCCAGTTCCCACACTTACAAACAAACAAACACACACACACACACAAAGAGTTTTTAAGTTTGTGTTCCCTCCTTCCACTGGCTTCCACATTACTGGCCCAAATCCTCAAAACTGTAGGAGCCCTTCTACATCTAAACACACACACACACACACACTAAGGCACGTGTCACTGGTGCAGCTCCAACCTGCTGTTGGCAGCCATATATAACCACATGCACACTCACAGACACACACAAACACACACCACAAACACACTTCCCCCAGAGATACCTCCTAGCTACAGTTGGCTGCTATTCCAAACATAGACAATGATGCTCACAGGTGTTGCACTAGTGCCAGACCAAAACAGTGTTGGCTGCTACCTGTAACAAAGGATGCTCTCACACACACACACACACACACACACACACACACACTTTATGTCTTGCTTTCCTTGGCCGTTAACCTGCTGTGCATAACTACCCGCCTACGCAGACAGCAGACAAACACATCTGGCCTCAGGTCTCAGGAGGGTGGGCGACGAGAGAGGGAGAGAGAGAGAAAGGGAGGGAGGGAGAGGGGGGGGAGAGAGAGAGAGAGAGAGAGAGAGAGAGAGAGAAGATGGCGGTGGCAGTGATGGAGGTGGGGAGTGAACTAGAGGGAGAGCTGGAGAGATGGCCTGACCATGCATGACAACTCTGATTAGGACATTAATCCAGCACAGAGCTGGAGCCTGACACACCACAAAACCTGACCAAGAGAAAAGGAAGTGTGTGTGTGTGTGTGTGTGTGTGTGGTAAACTAAAAGATGGGGAGCAAGGGATAAGAAGTGAGCAAAGGCGCAAAGCAGCTTCTAATCGTATCATATCCAAGAAGACCCGGCTTTTTTGCACTCTATCGGTCTCTTTCTTTCAGGACACAAGACTCTCTCTCTCTCTCTCTCTGTGTGTGTGTGTGTGTGTGGCATGCATGATCGATATTTGTTTATTATTTTATCCCCATGCATGGCTACTGCATCTGTAGACACACGCGCTCACACACACACACTAAACTATGCTGCATTCCTGCCGGTGGGTGGCGTGCCTTGGCTCCCTGCTGCAGTGAATGAGCTTACTGATGCCTTCCCATCCAGACCCTCTTAATGGGCTCTAATGATCATCCGCCTACACAGAGAAAACACTCATCCGCACTCCCACACACTCTCTACACAGGCCCACACCCCTGGGATCCTGAGTGCGCACACACACACACACACACACAAGTGGCCAGTAGTCATATTCATAAAAGATATATATTTGAGATGCTCAAAAATATATTGAATGCACACACACAAAAAGAGTGAAACAAACTCATAAATAGGAGAAAAATGGTACAAAAACGCATGCACACTAATTCATACACATACAAAATAAATAAAATACAAACACAAATTACAAAAATACATTTCCCATGGCCAATGCTACGTCGGCTGCACGCAGTTTGCAGTGAAACCAGCGTGAGACACCATGGAACGAACAAAGCGTCTACCAGAAAACACAAGGAATTAGAAGAACGAACGGAGCCAGAGCAGGGAGCATAGACTGAAAGAGGAGGGAGTTAGCCAGTAAAGTAAAGTAAAAAGTACCTAACACATGTACATAACACAAATGCATAATGCATTACGAAATATTAACGCAATTAACGCATTGTGTTTACCTATTTTCTTTGTGGGGGGCTGATGTCATGTAACGGAGGCCGCAAAACCTGAAGCAGCTAGATCGTTTATTTTATTGCCTATGGAGTTAGCTGAAGATGGAACGTGAGGAGCTTAGGCGAAATTTTTCAGTTTTAAAAAGTTGCCCGATCAGTTATCAGCACCACCACACGCATCACGCACTGTGCGTAGGGCACCAAGAGGAGGGACCAACATTTAGCCAATAAATAGTAGCTGTACTGCAAACTGTTTTTCACTCTTGTTAGAGAAAGTATACAATGTCAACATGCACCTACAGCAT
>NC_055978.1:3844111-3846611 GCF_018492685.1 Alosa sapidissima | reverse complement strand
ATGAGGTCACCGAAGCTGGCAGCAATTGGCGTGGCCACATTGTCTGGGTTGATGCCCGTTTTCTTCGAGCCCACGATGACACCCACCATGATAATGCCTGCCACACAAAGCACAAGCCAGAAAGGTCAAGGTCATGCAAGGACAGGACAGTAAAAAGAGGATCTCACATCTTTTTACAATCTGATCTCATGCTCTCTAAGGAGGCAAACTTCTCAGGGGTAGATTTCTGTTGCTCGATGGTGTTCGAAGCCCCCAACGTCGTCTTCCAGGCAGCGCTGCCACCGTTGACTTTAAGGCACCTAACCCTAACCCGCTGCCTTAACCCATGCCTAACCCTAGCGCCTTTCAGACAGCGCTGCCTTGAAGACAACGTTGGGGACTTAAAACTCCAAGAAACATTTCTGTTGGGTGTCTCGTCTCTCAAAGCTCTTTGGCCTCTAGCAAGGGGTGAGAATCACAGATTAACTTGTGATATGATTCCATCACGCTACTTTGCCTGAGATTGTGATCGATACTGCGATTCTGTGATGCTTGACACATTGCGAGACAATCATCATACCTCACAATATCTGGGTAGATGAAGAAAAAATAAATATTCCTTAAAAGGCAAAAAGCAGGAACTACATATCTATTCCATGTACTTTGGTCAGTCAAATAGGCGGAGGTATCCGTATCACATATTGCAAACCCCTGGTGATACTATATTTCAATATTGATATACTGTATTGTTCGACCCCTAGCCACAAGGGCCCTTGATGGTACAGTGAAAATACACTATGGAGAAACACACTCTTTGCCTACAGCGCTTTGGATGCTAGCAAAATGACTGAAAGCATGATACGAGACAAACTATACAACGCCCACCCGTAACACTGAGAGTGAGTTGAGACTTTACATAAACATGGCATAGCTTATTATGGACACAAGACTCTTGCACAAGCTCTGAGGAACAAGATGGAACCGGATGCACAGCAGTGCAAAACAAACAAGTAGTTACAGTTCATTCCTCAAGTATGTCATAGAAAGAGATGAACAGAAACCATTGCTGGCAATTTGGTACAGAGTCCAACACCCTCAATGGTGACCCCAGAGGTGCGTTCAAATTTGGCAAACAGTGGCGAACGTTCGTGTTGAACATGTTTTCTTTGAAGAGTTAAATTTAAATGATTTGGTGTTAACATCCCATTGTAACTGTAATTGCATTGTTGCCTTCGTCAAACTCACATCCACTGTCAAGTTCCACTGTATGTTCGCAGAGAACTACCTCCTCCGACTGTTTGCGATTGTTTCCAAACGTTCCCCGAAATCTCAAGGCTAACGGAAAACTGTTTGCAAACGTTTGCAAACATTTGCCTATGTTCGCGAATTTGAATGCACCCCAGGTGAGCCCTCCCTGTTGACCTCTGACCTTGGAGCAGTGAGGCGATGAAGGCAGTGGCCACGCTGCTGGAGCAGAGCAGCACGGCGTGACTCATCTGGAACTTTCCCTCGGGGATCCAGCCCAGCACCACGGCCGCCACGGCCGCCAGGAAGCCCACCACCGTCGCCTGGACCTGGTGAGGGGCGAGGAAGACAAGGCAGAGGATGAAGAGGGATACAGCCTTGTTTTTTTCCCCTTGTTTTAGTATCCTTGTTTTTGTTTTAGTATCTTTAACTGTTCATTTTAGTCATGTGGATTTGTTTTGTTTTATCATCCTGTTTATGTTGTTGTGTGTGGTGTCTTAAGATACTGGGACCTTCAATTTCCCCTTGGAGATCAAGAAAGATAGATAGATCTATCTATCTATCTATCTATCTATCTATCTATCTATCTACCTACCCACCTACCTACCTACCTACCTACCTACCGGGGAATCTGATTTGAATTCCAGAATCTAATCCAGAACTCCAGTTCCTGTCATAGGATTCTAATCCAGAAACCCAATCTGATCCTGATCATCCTGTGAGCTACTCAGGGATTCCTGCGGTCACCTGCACTTGATTGAGGCTATCCAAACACTGGCCAAAACATGTTTGACAAGACCCACAAGATGTAGTGTACCTGTCTCATATTTGTCTCCGATTTCAAAAGAAGCTTTTTTCAATAGCCAATCGTGGAGAGGTGGCAGACCTTAATAGTATGCACATGTACTGGGTGTTTCATGAAATACCGCCGACAGCGGACTAACAACCAAAACGATGGCGTTTAGTTTGCCTTTGTAGCCATCTCTGGTTAGCCTTTGCTTCGGCAAATTAGACATAATTCCTGCAGAGGTTCAGTAGGAACTTTTCGTCATGAACACAACGGAAGTGAGATCAGTGGGCGTCTCTGAAAGTAGCTGTTTTCCGGTTGTGAAGGTTTTGTCCCAGAAGTTCGTTCAGCATGATGCGAGCTTCTGGGTACCCAGATTAGTCTCATATAGGTTCAGGTTTAGACCTTCATTATCTTGCTATCTGAATAAAAGCATTAATATAAGGCTAACAGTGATACAGGAACGTCAGGACCAGTGTGCTACTTCTT
>NC_055978.1:3791611-3841611 GCF_018492685.1 Alosa sapidissima | reverse complement strand
GAAAGTGGGTTGGTCATTATTGTGTCTGCAGCAAGCAAAGCAAGTGCTAATTATGAGATTACGGGATGGGATTATTTAGAGGTAGGGAGAAAGGGAGAGAAATTCACAGGGAGACGAAGGAGGTAGACAGGAATAAAATGGAGAGGAACATGTTTCGTTTTACAGAAAGAGGTTTGTGCAAATGTTTGCCCACATACCGCTGTGGACAGCCGAGACGCCAGGGTCATCTCCAAGTTCCCCTTCAGTCCTAGCAGCGCAGGAACCAGGATGAAGATCTCCGTGATGTTCTTGAAAGCCTCCCAGTGCTGTCAGTGGAACAGGAGAGGACAGGGAAGGAGAGATGGGGAGGGGCAGGAGATTAGAACAGCAGAAAGAACATGCTGTACAATTGTACAATGTCCTCTGTGTTTGCAATGTCTGTCTGTATGTACTGTTTAACATACAAACCTTTTAATTTTACAGTGTCCTTGGGTGACTTGAAAGGCACTTACAATGCCACATTTTTAAAATAAAATGTATTATTATTATTATTATTATTATGTCGGAAGACAGAACAGACACGGCGGCCATTAGAAAATAATGATAAAGCAGATTGAAGAGACACCATTGGACAATTCAAATGCAATATTCAAAATGGACTTTGATAAAATACTCGGTGTATAATAGTCATAGGTAGCACATTGCGTTACAGGTCAACAAGGAACAATAACCAGGTATTCCTGATAATAGCTCTCCCCACATTTAACGTCATAAGGCAATAAAACTGACTATCTGCAACATCCAGACAGTTAGAGATTGTGTTTATTATAGGCTTCCTGTTTGATCGGAAAGAGATTCTTGTAAGACTCTCCGGCAAATCCTACAGAGGAAGCTGGTAAAAGGAGAGAGTTCACTTTCATTTCCTGGAGTTTTGATTGTCACAGCACAGAGAAACAACAGTTGGAATCAATTCTCTTTAGTTTCTCTTTGTCTGTATGATGTGAATTTAATGTCTGTTTAATGTGTGTGCATTTTCCCAAAAGTGGGACAGGGAATTGCATTAAGGAATTGAAGTTACATTTCACTTTGTGACACAACTTTAGGGAACTGAAATTACACTTCACTCTGAGATGGTTCTTTAACGGAACAGTCAATGCTGTATGAAGAACAGGCAATTAAGAAGGCTGAATCCATCCTGTTAAATTATACCCACCCTCTGCACAGCGAATTTGAGATCTTACCCTCTGGTTCCCGTCTTAAATATCCATTAGCCCGAACCAACAGATACAAACACTCCTTCATACCATCTGCTGTTCAGTTACTGAACTCTAGGACACGGAGATAACCCTCTGCCCCATACACTTCTCTTCCTATTTATTATTTTTAATTCTGTGCTTCGACTTATCTTGTGGAAGCGTGTGTGTGTGTGTGTTTATGTGTGTGTGTGTGTGTGTGTGTGTGTGTGTGTGTGTGTGTGTGTGTGTGTGTAACCTTGCATGCTACCTCTGCAAAATAATTGCCCTTCTGGGACAAATAAAAACTACTACTACTACTGTATTTCAGTAAGTGATCGAAATAGTGATTTCTGTCTAAACCATTTTGCATTTGTGAACAACCAATCCACCAAACCACTGCAGTAAAATGAACGGCACACCAATCAAAACAATGCTTGCAGGCCTTAAGATCACTACAAAAATGTTAAGTTCTAAACCAATGAGGCACTTTGGTTAGCTAAACTTCAGTGTCAAATAACAAAGTGCACTTGTACTGCTCTTCTTGCTCTGCTCTGTTTTCAATTGCTTTCTTTGGTGAACTTCCAATTCCATTCCATTCCATTGTACTTAGCATTGCAGTATACACCCAAGACCAGGATCGAAATGCCCTTATGTTGGAATGAAGAAGCTCTGGTTGGATGTGTGATTGCTCTCTGGGACATGGACTTCATAACAAATCCACAGCTCTCTCTTTTCTTGATATTGAGTAACACTGGCTCAGCAACAATTTGCTCTCAGGCTACTGATTGGCACACTTAGAAGACATGCCGCAGGGCTGTAACATGAGAGGTGAGTTGTGCTTGGCAACCTGGACGGGACAAAAGAGTGACCGGGTGCGCGGGGGGGCATGCGGCTCTCAGCTCACCTGCACCACATCCAGCACCATGCCCGCCGAGACCGTGCCGAAGCCGGCCAGCAGGAAGGGCACCAGGATCTGCAGGGCCATGGCCAGGGGTGACTCTTTGGGCATGTTGCGGCCCAGGGCTGGCCTCTCCATCTCCTCTTCGTCTTCCTCGTCCTCCTCTTCCCCGGCGTCTCCGGCGTCCTCGTCGGCCGACAGCTCCCCATTGGGCAGCATGGGCTGCGTCTCGCCGTACCGGCCGTCTCCGAGGTCGCCTGACGACAGCGACGAGCGGGACGTACGATCCAGATGCCGGTGGCTCCGGCTCTCGCGGTGGTGGTAGCCATTGCTTAGTAACACATCGGGCTTGGCGGAGTTGCTACCACTGCCGCCGCCGCTCAGCTCGGACATGACTAGCCGCTCCTCCTGGAGGGCACTGTAGCCCGCTGGCACCATGGTCTGCAGCAGGGAGGGCACACGGCCTGCGGACAGGAGGGCCCAGCTATGGCCCAGGCTGCCCACGGGTGAGGAGCCCCCGGTGGTGCGGAGGTTCATGATGCAGGGGCCCGTCAGGCTGGGTCATCTCCACTCTGTGGATGCAGGGGGGTGGGGGTGGTGGTGAAGGCTGACTACTGAGGTAGAGAGTCCTGCCACATGCTGCATGGGATATAAAGACATGCATTAACAATATCTGATCTGACGCACAACACACACACACACACACACACAACACACATAACCTTCTTCCTATATTTCAATAGAATTGGTCACCTAGATCTCCCTCAACACATTCTTAAATTATTTAAAGAGACTGCACCAAAAGAAAAACTAAATTTAAATTTCTATTAAGATTGTTCTCACCAGGCAAGGTGCTTTGTTAAGATCAGGTCAAGCTATTAACCTACTTGGGGGTAGCTTCCCTCAACCACCAAGAAGTGACAGATGGCATCATACAGCGTTCCACGAACACTCACACAACGTATAAAGTGTTGCGCATTTAAATGGACGTTTGCCAAACACCAAATAGGCAGCAGGAACTCAATGTCTTCTATGTACTCAGACGCTTGAGAAACCCTATCAATCCAGAGCGATGGAGATTACACATACTGGCTGGCTGGCTGGCTGACTGGCTAGTTGGGTTAGCTCACTCTGCTAAGCTAACGACGCAAGCACATAAGTTATTGGCATTTCCCATCAGATGCTCTAAGTTGGAAAAGTATTGGTTCAGAGCCATGTATTTCCGATACATGTAATTGTACCTAAATTGCCCATTTGACGCGAGCAAAAGACGAGGAAATAGAAACAGAATGTTCTGTCTCGGTGGGATAAATAAATAATTCCCCCTAATGGAAACCATTCACGGGAGTACCCCACCTCCTCAGACGCAAGCAAAATTCAGAGCGAAAGGTGAAGCGACAAGTCCTGATTTTAATCAAAGAAACCAGGGCACTGGTCTGTAGAAAAAGCAACGTTCATTCTATCGCCTTACCTGAAGTACTGCTTCACTCCGACGTAGGTACAAGATGCTCTGACTTTCGGTCTCTTGCTTCTCTGACAGTCTATCGCGTCACCGCAGAAGTGCCACACAGCCCATGCCAAATGACTCAGTACGCCTGCGCTCATCCAGTTATTAGAAACAGGAAGTTGAATGAACCGAATGTAATGTTTTCTTCTACCATCTATAAACGTTTCTTCTTTTTAGTGCGTACTCATTTGACCCCTTAAGACACTTTGTTTCTTGAATGATCTGGAAAAAAAAAAAAAAAAAAAAAAAATATATATATATATATATAAGTAAAAAAAGTATTGTGTGAGTGGAGAGACAATCTTTTAAATTACAGTTTACAATCACATATTCATATGTGTAATGTCCATGATTCCAACTCATGCCATCTAACACTTTACTTATGAAACCTCATGTTTTAACCATAGTCTACCTTACGTTTTTAATTTCAGAGCCTGTCCTGCCTCTGCCATTAATAAGAATCCATATACACATCCATCCATGGGAGGGCGCGCTAGCGAAATAGCTGTTGTGAACCAGACTGCGTCACTAGGTATTTACACGGAAGTGAGCATCACATGTAGCGGCTCATGCCTTCTCGTTCTTGTGGCTACAGAAAAGATGGAAGAGAGAAAAAATAAGCAAACCAGCACTTCACAAGAATTACTTTCATGTGGCAATGGAGCAGGTATGTTAGCTGGCAAAACCAGTGATATTTTATGGCACTTTGTCTTTTCAGCAAACTCTGAGAGGCTAAAAGACGTCATGTTACCAAGTCTGTGAACTTTAGCTAGCTCCACTAGAGTAGACCACCCACATCTTCGTTTAATAAGTTCATGTTACAGAAGTAAGATTTAATGTTTTATTGCTTTATTGTATTATCTGTATTATCTTTTTTCTGTCGTACTTACACAATGTCTCTCTCTGCTATGCAGCTATCCATGATAAACTGCTGTTGAAATCCAAAGTGCCTAACGGTGGTGGACCGTCCTCTCTGCAGACCACCAGACTTCCCAGAAGTAGCGGTAGGTTATTCAACCATTCTGTGCGAATTTGAAGTATGTATTTAAAGTGAGTATTGTTCAAGTGCAAGTTGAAGCATGTTATGCCTCTCTTTAGCTGACTGTGTGCGTTTCTAGTTTTGGACAGACTCCAGAGTTTTCTACCACAGATTGCTCAGGCTAATGAGTCCTTGAAACAGCAGATGGAATCAGTTCCTGCGGGTCACTTTGACATAGAAAACACCGACGATACTGAAAAAGTAATTGAAATGGTGAGCCAACTTACTGCATCAAAACTATTGTGACAGCTTATTTTCTCTTAATTGGGAGAGTTTCTACCTTTGCCTTTTGTCTTGTTTTAAGTTGTAATATTAAGCGTGTCATAGGTATGTCAGTTACTTGTGAACTCCTTCATAGCAAATATTAAATCTTGTCGTTCATGTAATACTCAGGATGTAGCACTTGTTGAACTGGATGACTCGGACAGCGATGCTGAATCATCGGAGGCTGACAGCTCTGAGGACTCTTCGGCCAGTGAGCCGGAAGAGAAGCTCAAACTACCCGGGGACTGTAAGAGAAAAAGAAGAGCCAACATTGAGGTTCTCGAGAAGGATGGAGTGTAGTTTAACACACAGCCTTTCTCTTTGAGCACAAGACTCTGCAGTGTAACATGGGTGCTGAGACATCTGCAGGGCTGGAGGTCTTTTGCAGCCAATTTAGATTTTGTCACAGTTTGAGACCTGTATTTGTTCATCATGAGTTGAATTCATGTGAAGGGGACTTCATTTGAAGTTTGCACAGCGGAGAGGATGTGAGCTTTTGAAGCTGATGTGAGATTTTACCTGAACAGGGAGGGTAAGTTTTCTCTCATTGGAATCTGCAAGGGACTGTCTCTGTCCTGTGTTGCAGAGGCGGACTCTGTCACAGCAACAATGGATATATATCGGTCAAGAGGATGGAACATTATACACTCTTCTATAATAAGGCTATTCACCATATTTTTACCGCCTTTTTTTTAGATCAAGTCATAGTTTTAGTTGCACGTTTTATCATGGTGCTATTTAGTTCAAGAAATGTTCCTGGTAAACCCTGCTATATTCAGGATCTGTCCCCAAATGCTTACTTTCATTAAAAAAGTGAATATGTAAAGGTATATTTTGTGGAAGTCTGCAAACCTGTTTTCTGAACCACATTGTATGGATGGCTGAACCCTCTCAGTTGCCTTAAGTCAAATGTAAAAGTGAAATGTCCATTTAACGATTAGCAGATTTGCCTTTCACTATGAAAATACTGTAGTTTACAGTACTGCAATTTAGACCTACAGCATCATGAGTTGAGATCAGCCGTGTTTCTCCTAGTTCCTTGACACACTGTGCAACCTTCTTAAGACACTGACATGTGAGAGAGGGTGTTGCACAGAATTGAGACACAGCTCGGTGAAGGACACTGCAAGAGAGACATGCAGGTATCAAAGTCTTTATATCTGCGGTAGCTTTGCCAAATTGCCCAGGTCAAACAGCAATACGTAAGTATATAGTATAAGTATATATACTCTTTTAATCCCGTGAGGGAAATTTGGTCTCTGCATTTATCCCAATCCGTGAATTAGTAACACACTCAACACACAGTGAGGTGACGCACACACTAATCCCGCCACAGTGAGCTGCCTGCAACAACAGCGGCGCTTGGGGAACAGTGAGGGGTTAAGTGCCTTGCTCAAGGGAACTTCAGCAGTACCGTAGTCCAGAAGGGTCTGGAATCTGTGAAATCTTGCAAGGACATAGTCTCTTAGTTGATTTCATGAAATTATAAATGTTAGATTTAAATTCCCTTGGGGATCAATAAAGTATCTATCTATCTAAAAGAGAGACAATGTTATATTGACACTGATGATGCATGTGTTTGTGGTCTGTTGTAGCTTTATTACAAAGGATACTTTGGATCTGAAATACAGTGCTAAAAACATATGTAGGCTAGATGTACTGTACAAACAATGACAGTGACTTTTAACATTGTGGTTGTAGTGATTGAATTAAACAGTTTGATCAAATACATTGATTATTGATAAAATCAATAATTAATAATAAAAGAAATGCATCAATCACTAAAAAGCCAGAAGATCTATGCATTGTGAATTCACTTTGTGAGACTCAATAATTCATGCCAGAATATTTCATTTGACATCCAACAATGAAAGCCTGCTGAGTAGAAGTCCATGTCATTATTATGAAGATCTGGAGACCATCCAGTCTTAACTGTTCTATTCCTACACTATGGACAAAAATGGATGTGATCTCTCTCTATCAATTAGTTTGACAAGTGTGATATTATGTGGTCCTATGGTTATGGCCTGTTTCAGATTTATATTGTTTTATATTTAAAAATGTATCGAGCTCAGTTGTTTGTTTCACTCCTTATCACAATATACTGCCACAATCGGAAGATACTGTCTATGCGGCATCTTTTCATACACGTTGTCACAGTTGAAAAGTGGAAAACCACATTTTGAGAAAATACTCAAAATGAATTGGAGAGGTAGACTTAGAATGATAAAAGTGAAGCGAATGGTGTGCGATATGAAGGTCTTTTTCACTCTGATAGTAATGTGCTAATCAGATCTGTGAAAACACTGATCTTGTTCACGTGGAGTCTTTTTGTGTAATTTTAATTACTGAGGAAAAAGGACACATCACACCATTGTGACTTATTTCCTTGCAATGGACTACTTGCACGAAAGGCTCTCAATGCGGCCGCTTTGTTTCCAGTGGAGCGTTTACTGTGTTGTAACGGCATCTTCAGTTATATTCTGCTCCTAACGTCTTTACTCAGACACTGAATATCATTTGCCCAATAATAATTTTAGCTTGTATAAATCATACTTTAATATCGTTACGTGCTGATTTACTAGGTGCAAAGAGCCCATTGCAACTTAAGCTCTTGCAGTTGTCATCTACCTGTCTTACTGTTGCAAAACTGACTTCTGAAATCTCAGCAATTGTTTCAATGTCACTTGGTTAAGACCTTTAAATGTGAGAAATGGTGTTGCACAGAGCTCAGTGAAGGGCACTGCAAGTGAGACATGCAGGTAGCAACCCATGTACAGTATACACATATAGTAACACATAATAATATATGGTGTATTTTGCATCTATTTTTCTCATTGCGTGGCCAGGAGGGTCTTTGAAAGAGACTGGGCATAAGAATCCAAATAACATTGAGACTTTCAACACTTTCAGCAATCACTAGACTGCAGCATTTATTCTCCCCAAATAAAATATTTACACAGACTTAGATTTCTTTTAGAAAACACTACAATGGAGGGGGCCTGTACTACTAAAGTGAGTTCAACCTGTAAAATGCTGGTAATGTTTAAAAATCTCTAAACATCTGATAACTTGTTAAAAGCCATCAAATGGGCACATAACGTGTCAAATATATTATTTTAAATTACATCCAAGGTGATAAAATATGATGTTCACACTGTACGGTAACAGTCCATTAAAACATGACTTCATATATATTTTTCTATAAAAACGCTCTGAATCTTGTAACATGATGGCACGTTCCATTTCTCTTGAGAAATTTGAGAGAGTGGATTCACTCCAATGCGGTTTGGGATAAGTGAGAAAGCAGAACAAAGTTCCTGGAACAGAACAGAACAGAGGGTTTTCTAAAGAGTGTTCTTGATTTTTCCGTGTTCTTTAAAAAAAAAAGGTGTAGGCACATCAACGTAGTCGCAGACTAAGCTTTTTCCCTCAGCTTGAACCCAAGCCATTAGCGAAGCCAGAGCTGAGATCCTAGATCAACTGCCAGCAGATCCAACCAGCATACGCTGATTTGCCACCATAGGAAAAGTTCACAGAGGAATCTGGGCTCAATACTCCACAGTCACTGCTTTGGTCCTGAGGTATTCATGAAGAGCATCCTCTCCTACGGACACAAGGCAAATACATATTGATCAATCAGACTCAGACTGCCCTCAGTAGTTTTGCTGGCGCTATGGTGCATCATCTTGTTTAGTCACTAAGACAAAAGATTCATTAGTCACACCACATAACCATGAGGTCATAATGACCAGTAAATCTTTTTTTAAATCCTCTTTTTTCTTTTAGGTTCAGTTTACCTAAAAGCTAAATAAATCACTGTGGCCATTTTAAAATCCTGCTGAGATGTTGCTGTTTGTATGTGTGTGTGTGTGTGTGTGTGTGTGTGTGTGTGTGTGTGTGTGTGTGTGTGTGTGTGTGTGTGTGTGTGTATGTGTGTGTATATATAAACCCTCACCGAGGTCCTTCCCAAAGCCGGACTGCTTGAAGCCACCAAATGGCGAGGCCACGTCAGTCTTGTTATAGGTGTTGATGAAGACGGTTCCTGCCTCCAGCCTCTCGCTCACGTAGAGAGCCTTGTTGATGTCCCGCGTGAACACACCGGATGCCAGGCCAAACTCTGTGTCGTTCGCTCGGTTCAACACGCCATCAACGTCCCTGACAGAGGGGAAAAAACAGGCATACATAGATAAGAATGGAGTGACCAATGCAGGACAAGACAGCAAAACAAGTGAATGGTCAGTGTTTATGAAGAAATATATATAATATTATAATATATTATAATATTTATTCATATTCATTGGAGTTCATATATTTTGAAGTTAAAAATTACAAGTAGCCTATAATATTTTGTCACTCCTACCTTTAATGTCATGATTGCATTGTATTAGTGGTGTGCAAGTCTAATTAGGTGCCTTTCACTTTAAGAAGGAGATTAACTTGTGTCTGTAGGCTATTATTTGGAAATAAGATGTGCATATGAGGATGTAAGGCAGGATGTTTGCTATTTAATTAGTTAAAATAAATAATTAAAAAACAATCTACTCGAAGAGAACCTGTCTTGGATCGCAGAGGAGTGCCATGTAATGTTCATTTCTGGTGAGCATTTGATAAGCAAACATGACGTGAGCTAACTGATGGCTAGAAGGAGGCTATGTAAAAGTTTGCCAACAAGTTTACCCAACTGCTGTTCCTGCAGTTCACTGGCATGTAGTTTTTTCTCTTCTCAACAACGATATAACTCTTGATGCAAGGGGGAGGCAAGGGGCCTTGATTCATTTGTGCTGGCCCTACAAACGTAGTGCGTATAGGGCCCCCACGTCACCACGTCACAATGAAATGTAGGCCACAATACAGCTGATGGCGGCCATGAATCAACATACCCATCTTTGAACTTGGACACCACCATGACTGGCCCAAAGGATTCTTCTTTGGCGATGAACATGTGATCCTCCACATCAGTGAACACTGTGGGCTCCATGAAGTAACCTAAAGCACAACAGAGGGAATGATCAAGGCTCTCACTAAAGACTCAGTCTTCCATGCGGGTTACATGTTTCACGTGTATAAAGCAGGGGTGGGCTCAAGGCTCACATTGGGTTTTTTTAAAAAATTGGCCGGCACAATTCCAGGTGGTTCTGGAGGGGAAGCTCACCTGGCCTTGGCACCTGTCGCCCCCCATAAATCAGCGTGGCCCCCTCCTTGACCCCGATTTCGCAGTACTCGACCAGCTTGTCCAGGTGGGCTTTGTGATTCTGGGGGCCGTGGTCTGTGGAGCGATCCAGGGGGTCACCGATCTTCATCTTCTTGATCTCCTCCACCTGATGGGACGACCGGAGAAAAGGTGAAGTAGGAATGTGTTTGTGTGCACAGTGAGTGAGTGAGTGAGTGAGTGAGTGAGTGAGTGAGAGCGTGCGTGTATGGTAAAAAAAAAATGTGTCTTTGTAATAAAAAAATATTTACCTATCCGCACGTGTGTTTAAATATTTCTGAGGTTTGTGAGGGGTGGCGTGTTGAGCGTCTCCTTACCACTCTGCTGATGTACTCATCATGGATAGACTCCTCTACAAACAGGCGGCCTGCAGCGATGCAGTTCTCCCCCTTGTTGAAGTATACTGAGCTCATCCCCTACACACACACACACACACACACACACACACACACACACACACACACACACACACACACAGGTAAAATAAAGGCCAGAGACTTAGATGAGTGTTTCTCAGTATCATTTTAGCACAGATGAGATTCATCTTCTCACTAAAGAAGTGAGGGACAAGGAATAACATGAATGTAAATACAATGTCTTTTAAAGTATGACATAACCTATGAAGAACGGTCATTGTTTTTGAGCAGCTGAAACTAGTCCTGGGCCTCTGTATGTTGACATAATGCATGTGAGGTGAAGAGGAGGCGATACAGGGTGACTAGAAGTTCACATATTTAGCTTAAACTGGTTTAAACCTTTACGTACGTAAAGCAGCATGTTTGATCACTCCACTGGCATATTTACTGTTTTCTGTTTCAACTGAGCAGTCCAATCTGTCCCTGTGTGTGTAAATATTTACGCTCTGGCTAGTTGTAGTGGACTGGCTCCAGTGAGTTTGGACTGGAGGGGAGCGCTCACCATGCGCACGGCCTTGTCCATGTCACAGTCGCTGAAGATGATGAGAGGGGATTTCCCGCCCAACTCCAGAGACACCTTCTTCAGGTTACTGACCGCACAGCTGCAACAGGAAATGACACGTGTCAACAGGAAGGCCTTGAGACACCACTTAAGACAAAATCAAATCTGATATGGGGGACATCAGAGTGCTGTTTCAGTCAGTAGTTATATTTAGTTTAGTTTTTTGACGAAGAGGCATTAAAAAGATGCATTAAACTGAAAGCTTTTGAGATAGCACACTGATATTGGGGAACATTGCAGAACACTTGAATTTATGTATGAGCCTCTAAAACTTTGGTCATTTTCAGTGAATTTCATTTTCACCAAACTACCTTTCCCAAATTGGAAAAAAAAAACATTTGCCAAGGCACTGATGACACAGTTCATTAGTGTCCATGCCCGTATGGGCGAGAGAGGGCAGGCAACTCACTGACCTCTTCATGATCTGTTTGCCAATGGGAGTGGAGCCAGTGAAGCCCAGCTTACGGATGTCAGGATGATCGGACATCCTCTGGCCAACCAAGCCACCTGGTGGGCAGAGAGAGAGGCGAGAAAGAAAGAGAGAGAGAGAGGCGAGAAAGAAAGAGAGAGAGAGAGAAAAGGAGAGAGCAGGAGGGAGGGAGGGAGGGAAAGATGACGTGAGAGACTGATTGGGTAAGCACTGCACAAGCTCATTTAATAGCACTACTAACACAGCAGTCACAGGTCACTCCCTCCAAGAACACTGGACTCTGAGAATTGTACCTGAGCCAGGCACGATGTTGATGACACCTTTGGGGATGCCAGCCTTGGCAGCCAGCTCTGCAAACTTCAGCGCCGTCAAAGGGGTCACCTATGAGCGAAAGATAGAGCATGCTGGGGTCAGATAGTTGAGTTGACTGTTCTGTAGGTCTAGGCCTGTGTGTATGATTCTGCCATTACCAGAGGCGGACATCAGAAAGTAAAAGTCCTGCCAAGTATTTGATCCAACCATTTAGTAAACCAAGCTCATCCTAATTAGCAGCCAGGTAGATCAGATAATTAATGATATCACCTGTGTTAAGTGCACAGGTAGAAAGAATATATGCCTGGACTTTTACTTTCTGGAATCCGGATGTCCGCCTTTGGCCATAGTGGCAATACAGTGGCAATACAGAGAGGTGTGTATGTGTTTGTAAGGCAGATTGTTCTTGGGAGGTGCGTATATGTGTGTACAGTGCTGTGTTACCTGAGCAGGCTTCAGGACAAGTGTGTTTCCAGCTGCTAAACAGGCGGCACTCTTCCAAGCCAGCATCATAAGGGGATAGTTCCAGGGGATAACTATAGCACACACACTGACAGAGACAAATGAACAGTTTAAAAGCGCTCAATACAGCATATTATGCATACTGTAATGCTACGTTTGAGAGAGCCCATTGTCACTCACCCCAAGGGCTCCTTCTTAGTGAAGGTCAGGTTGCGATTGGGCCTGGCCTGGTTGATGGGTATCGTTGTGCCCTGGAGAAAACAGGATATGACATCAGAGTGAGGTCGTGAAGTGACGTGGGGAAGGATGTCGGCTCACATACACACGCTAACGTTACACACTCACCTGAATTTTGTCGCACCAGCCAGCAAAGTATCTGAATGTCTGGATGGACATGCCCACGTGTGTTTTGAGGGCCAGTGTGTATACGGCGCCAGAGTCAATGGTCTCAATGGTGGCCAGTTCCTCTTGGTGCTGCTCCATCAGGTCCGCAAGGCTGGACAGGAAGACGCAGAGAAAAGGACACTTAGTCTCCGTTAAGACATGCTTATATACAAAGTGCATTTAGATGCAAATTTATTTGTAGATATTTGTATGGCTTGTATGTTTTCTGTTATTTATTCGTTTTCAGTGAGAATATGTCATTTTCAGTGAGAGTATGTCATTTTCGGTCATTGCCGATGTCGTCCTCTAGGGGGCGATGGTAGAGTGAGAGCTCACTTGTAGAGTAGTCTGCCACGGTCGCGGGGGTTCATCTTGCCCCATGGTCCGATCTCGAAGGCGTCCTTGGCGGCTGCCACTGCCCTGTCCACATCCCCTACGGAGGCGTACGCCACCTTACAGATCGTCTGGACACAGGAGCAGTAGAGTTGATACATGGGCTGTGTGAGAGCCTGATCATTTGAGTATCACTTCAGTATTTCAAACAGTGTCTGTGTTTATGTGAAAGTATGTGCTTTAGTGGGGGAGTCGAGGTCTTGTGTCTTCAACGTGTGTGTATGAGTCATATTAGCAGGTGTATGTGTGTGGTATAATGTTTGTAAGCTTCTTGCGCGTCCTGCGTGTATGTCTTTTATGTGTGTGTGTGTGTGTGTGTGTGTGTGTGTGTGTGTGTGTGTGTGTGTGTGTGTGTGTGAGCATGCTCCATACTCACAGAGCCATCTGTGGGGTTGATGGTGTCACAAGTCTTGCCATTCTCTGCGTCCTCAAACTTGCCGTTGATGAAACACTGGTATGGCATCTTCACAGTCATGTTGTTCACTTCTTTAATTGCCTGCAGAGGGAAAAAAACAGATACTGTTTATTGTAGGACGAGGGAGAGTGCAAGTCAGATGTGTGTGTATTGTAAAAACCGTGGGAGAGACAGACAGTTTTAGGGATACATTAAGTTTCTATTTATATGTTCTGTGTGTGTGTGTGTGTGTGGACTGGAAACTCACGTAATCGATAACCAGCTCCTCCTCCATGTCCTCCCCCCTGAGGCGGCGCACAAACACCTGGATGAACTCCTGGAAGGTGGTGGCCATGTACACATCCTCCGTCTGCAGCTCCACACCAGCGCACTTCTGCTTGATCTCCTCCACCAGCCTACACACACACGCGTGCAGGCACACACACACACAAACACACACAAAGTTCATTATACTCCCAGTGTGATGATCACCCGATGCCGTGCTGGAGGCAATGGATGGATGGATGGATGGATGACCAGGGAGATCGGCCCTGGTGGCATACTGACCTCACCACGTCCATAGAGGCTGCCCCGGACTTGAAGAAGTCGGTTGTGTCCTCGATGGCTGCGACGTTGCTCAAGATTCCCTTCCAGATGGCCTGGCAGAGAGACAACAAAACAGTGAGGACCACCACACAGTAATATTCATTCATTCTCTCTCTCTCTCTCTCTCTCTCTCTCTCCCCTTGTAACCGGAGGGTTGCCGGTTCGATCCCCGACCAGTAGGAATGGCTGAAGTGCCCTTGAGCAAGGCACCGAACCCTTCACTGCTCCCCGAGTGCTGCTGTAGCAAGGCAGCTCACTGCTCCGGTTTAGTGTGTGCTTCACCTCACTGTGTGTTCTCTGTATGTTCACTAATTCACGGATGGGATAAAGGCAGAGACCAAATTCCTTGTATACGCCAGTTTTACATTTATATTTTACATCAAAAGCCACACACACACACATGCACACATCCACACACACACACACAGATCTTACCCGGATCTCCTCAGCCATCTTCTTCTCCTCGTCGGTGAGCTCCACACTGCTGCTCTCTCCGGAGGAGAAGTACTTGGAGGCAGGAATCATCTTCCCATCCTCAAACTGCAGGTTCTTCACCTGGACCTGCACACAGTGACAGTACAGCATATAGAGATGTTACAGCACCACTCTCTACACACCTTTACACACACTTCCCATAACAGGAGTAGGAAGTGTGTCAAATATACACAATCTAAAAAAAGTATTGTGCTGAGGTCCTGTTTCCTCATATTATATATTCATGATTTGATTTACATATAAGGAAGCACAATACAAAGAGACACACAGACACACACACACACGCATACACACACTCACCGCTTTGCCGTCGGTTCCAAAGAGGACGAGCCCTCCGCTGGTGATGAGTCCGGGCTGAGCTGCGCCCTCCACCTCCAGAGGCTGACCCTTAGGCACCGAGCCGCCCAGCAGAGACGAGCCATACAGAGTGACCGTCTGCACACACAGAAAACACACACACAGACATATAAAACACATCACACACAAACACACACACACACACACACACACACACTTCAGGTTAGAGGTATGTCATTGCTAAATCATTTTGCAGAACGTCCCCACTGATAGAGCACATACACTGCAAGAAGTTCTGTAAAAAAACACAGGCACAGACACAGACACAACTTGATATTCAGTACATGAGGTTTCACCTTGTTATATGAAGTTTAGAAACTGAGTTGTATTTCCCTGGTTCTAATCATGATATTGTGAGATATTCCACTATGCCTGTTACCTTGCCACCAGTATGTAACACTTGTGTACTTTTGAGTGTAGTGTCATGATGACTATTGCAAAAATAATGACTGACATAATGCTAATGCATTATGCTAATGCAAAATGCTAACCCTAACCCTGATTCAAGCAAAGTAACAATCTAAAAACAACTCCTATACACACATAAATGATGAGAAGTGGAAATGAAGAACACACAGTTAAAACCGCGCGCACACACACACACACACGTTTTATGTTGTTTTAAGCCCCCAAAGTTGTCTTCCAGGCATCGCTGCATGGAAGGCACTAGGGTTAAGCAAGGGTTAGGGTTAGGGTTAAGGTTAGGGTTTGGTGCATTGAAGTCGACTGTCGCCGGCGGGGGCTTAAAACACCATTGAACCACACAAACACACTTAAAGTCCACATCCAACCTGGACACAGTAACTGCCTACCAAAAAAGACAAAAAAAAACAAACGATTTCACATTTACTACAAAAAAGACCCAGGGCAATGTAAACACCACACATTTTTCGACCAAACAATAACATTGCGTAACTTCTACATGTGCACACCACAAGCACATAATCAGTCCCCCCTCCCCATCCCAAACATCCCCCTCATTGGCCCCAGTGCTTGTGTGTTTGACAGCAGACTCTACCTGTCCATCGATGACGGTCCAGGCTCCAGGGACTTTGTCGTGACCGCGGATCCAGTTGTGGATGGCCTCAGCCGACTGGGCCAGATTCACCTAAAGCAGACCAGCGAGAGGAGAGAGGGGGGAAGGTAATGACACAGGAGAGTTTTAAATATTCTGCACTTATTACACAGCTCTTCATAATGGTGCAGAATGCTCCATTCACTTGAATGAGCCTTCCCAACGTTCGCTGGTCTGATATTTTTCTCGATAACAGACCGCTGCTAAGTATAACAGACCGCTGTCAAGGAAAATGGGTTTTGTGCTTCTTATTCACATCTCTGCTGGCCCAACCCTGACCAAAGCAGACCGCTCATGTATAGTCATACAGGCCTACACACATGTTCCCATATGCATAACCACATTCAGTCCATATGCTGTGTCAGTCCTTGGTGGCGCACTGCGGTGTCTTTCCAGAAAGGGCAGCACAATCCAACAGCTGGACACGGGCTGTGCAATGCGCCGGGCAGTGCACCCAAAAATAACTCCCCAAAGCCCAGGAACTCTGGGCAGGTCTCCCAGATCTGATTCCTTCACTCTTACTACTCCCCTGTTACTCTTCACACACACACACACACACACACACACACACACACACACATTCTCAAACGCATGCGTCTACAGCTCACACACCCCCAAACCACCTAAGCTATTCATGCATCCAAACTGACCTCCCCCTATTCAGTCTTAAACGTGGAATTTTCCATTCTGAGTCATGGAAGGATACATTGCTACGACAATCATCAATTACCATTCAGTTGATGACCCGTGATCATTCGTATTCAACTGACTTTGACTAAAACACTACTGAAATGACTGCAAAGTGCATGGCTTAGAGCAGTGATCCTCACTATTTTTTTCACAAGAGCCACATTAGCTGTGCAAAATCAAAAGGAGAGCCACTTTTATGACAACATACTAAATCACCTTTGCAAATGTGCATTTCTACATATAAATTGGACATCCCACAAAAAAGAAATAACACATTGGAATTTCACCATTTTGGGGGCAAGGCCACTTGGCCTTCAGTTGGGCATATTTGGTGGGGGGCACAAAGGCCACATGTCAGGGCACCAAGGCCAAAGTTAACCATACAGTAGGCTATAAAAATGATTGAAATTGTATTTAGCCTATTCAATAGACCTGCATCACTGTATGAAACATTACAAAAACATGACATATTACATAAAACTGTAAATCATCTGATATTTACAGATATCTAGGCTATATTTAACATTTTTTATATTTGGCCTGTTATGAAATCATGTATTGAACAATTTAAGCACAGCTCAGCTTTAAGAAACTCAAATAGCCTAGATACAAATAGACATACAAAGCGGGGAACATAGGACCCGGGGAATATAGGTACGCTCCCCTAGTATTGTTGAACCGTGGAAAATTAATAGACGAACAATTTTGGTTGTTGTCGGGTAGCCATTGAATATTCCGACATCAGAGATTGCTAACAGGTGTTTCAAAATATCTGGGAACTTTCTAGAGCTCGGAGCTCTGAATGGCAGAGGATAGCTACAGATCATCAGACAACACAATCATTGTAGGCTGCATTATGGGCCATAATTTATGGCTTTGTCAATCAACATAGAAGAGGTGAAGCGCAAGTTCAACAGCAAATAGGACTTTTCAGCACATATCAAACTATATAGGCTAGCCCAATGAACGCCTATGTAAATAGACAAAACACTCGCATCAAAGCAGGGTGACTTCTTCAGATTTGCGAGTGCTGTCAAAACGATCGTATACGGTTTGCTCATATAGTCTAGTGGTGTGGTGGTGAAGTGTCATGCTGCGTTCAAGAGCGTAGGGTAGGTCTACG
Source organism: Alosa sapidissima (assembly GCF_018492685.1). Classification (NCBI taxonomy): domain Eukaryota; kingdom Metazoa; phylum Chordata; class Actinopteri; order Clupeiformes; family Clupeidae; genus Alosa; species Alosa sapidissima. The sequence continues at coordinate 3,823,778 of NC_055978.1, read as the reverse complement.
TCCCGTAGTAGCCTATATTTTAATTTAACGTCTTTAATGGTAAGAGATCGCACAGGGATGGATAATGAGCGGTTGTTTAAGATTAAATTGCAATGCCAGACACCTTCAGATATGAGAGACCCCCTCAGATTTTTGACTTTGTTGCTTTCATGGGAGCCAGTCCTCACTCTATAGGAGCTCGGCTCCCTCTGGCTCCCACGTAATTCGAGCACTGGAACGAAGGGTTCGTTAAGTATTCCAAGATGAATGAGGGAGATGGGCGCAGATCCTAGAATTTATGATTCAATTTAATCATAGTATTTATTTGTCTCGCGAACCGTTCACCAAATGGCTAACATCGTTTAAAAGCTGAGAAAAAGCTCTTTCATGTGATGTGACACTTGTGATGCCTGTATGATGAATGTATTACAAGTCCGCTGTAGCATTGCCGGTAAACAGGGCAGCGGATTTCATTCAAAGGCGTTGCAAGTGGCAGTGAGATACTGCAAGCAGAACGAAACTAAAGATCACCTCGTTGAAGTCATACAGTAGACTAGGCTAAATCAGGTTTTACTTTTGTTTTTATCAAGCTGGGGCCAAAGATGATGGCCTTTGGCGAACAGTTTAGGCCTACTCAAAATGAGTAAAACCAAATTTGGCGAAATCTCGCCAAAGCTACCATGCGAGTCACCAATTATAGCTTGACGAGCCGCATGTGGCTCGCGAGCCGCGCAATGAGTAACACTGGCTTAGAGTGAAGAAGCCAACAAAGTGCACACACTATGGCTACTATGTTTTCATTTCTGAGAAAGGGCTTGGGCCCTGAAACGTTGCATGCTTTATAATAAAACATGTTTTCAGGAGCAAAATCTGGTGTGTGGACTGTTTTACAAATGGTGGGAACCATGAGGTGTGTCTGACCTTGGCATTGGACTTCTTCTGGATGCCCTCGTATGAAGCTCCTTCCTCAGGCTGGGTCACCCGAGGTGCTTTCCCATCCGCAATCAGATTCACAGCCTCCACCTATCACACACACACAGTGTCATGATCACCAAACTTTTACAGTCCAAAAGGCCCACAGTCAACATAAACAACTGGTAACACAACATCAACACGCACACAACACAACGTAGTGTAACTATCATCTACACACACACACACACACACACACACACACAGTCATGATCACCAAACTTTTACAGTCCAAAAGGCCCACAGTCAACATAAACAATTGGTAACACAACATCAACACGCACACAACACAACATAGTGTGACTATAATCTACACACACACACACACACACACACACACAAAGTGAATACATACACAACCACTACAATCACTTTTACAGAACCATACTCTCACATAACCTCAATATAAACTTTAAGACTATGATAAGCATACACAGGAGTTGTACACAGACAGACAGAAGCTCTGGTCCAGTGGCAGTAAAAAAGCAAGTTTAACAATGTTTAACAATGTCTAGGGTCATACCAGGGCATGACATGCTGTCCTGGGAAATCATGGTGTTAACATTTAGCGGGGACCGCTGTGTGTGTGATGTACATACGTGTGTTAAAATGTGACTTTGTGAAGGATAAATAAACACTAACGGTTTAAGTTGTGTAGGTATTCAACTGCCCGAGAGAATCAATCTTTCAGACACTGAATACCAAACCAACACCACAAACAAACACACGATTACGACAGAGAGGATGAGTGAGGGGGGTCAAAAGGCGGGTTGTCGTGGTTACCATGGCCTTGATGCCCTCTGGGTAAAGGAAGCGGTTGTAAAGGGTGTCCACAGTGTCGTTGGGCTCCACATTACATTCCCTCTGCAGCAGGATGGGGCCAGTGTCCAGCCCGTCGTCAGCCCAGAATATGGAGAAGCCAGCCTTCTTATCCCCCTCAATCAGAGTCCTGCAGAGTGTGTGTGTGTGAGTGAGTGAGTGAGTGAGTGAGTGAGTGAGTGAGTGAGTGAGTGAGTGAGTGAGTGAGTGAGTGAGTGAGAGACGTTATTCATTACTGCTCAACATTCAACACAATCAACATTGTTTATTCACTGTCTTGTGGTCTGACAGTTGGTTTGTTTTGCATTTAAGTTCTACTCATGAATGATTGTTTTCATCTGTCTGACAACCCCACTCTCATTTCTATTTTTTTCTCTCTCCGTCCCTTATGCACACCATGCATGAAAACCACTTTTCAACTTACCCTCTGAACAATATTTGCTGCTAACTTAATCCAGTCAAGTTAGTTATTTTGACTGAATTATGTCAATGTGTGTGTATTGTATATGTAATACAATAGTAATACACTTACTAAATGTATAACAACTAAGGGTGGGCGATATGGACAAAAAATAATATCTCGATATGTTTTGTGATTTTGACGATTAGAGCGAACTTCTGTCCATTTACAAAAGTTACATGAGAATAGTTCTTTGTTTACAACTGACTATTAAAATACTCAAAGGCTAAAAAGTTCTCTCCATATAATACCGTGTAGGAAAAAACGTGACTGTCTAATCAATGCTACTTGAACAGAAGTAGCTGCATAAAATCCCAAGTAGGCCTATACTTTTGCTGCACAAAATAAACATAAGCATGCGTGTGACAACGTTGTGACCCACTAGTGATCACGTGACACTTGCTCTGCTGCGGCCAGGGGCTTTTCCCATAGGCTTTTCCCGCATACACCTCCTGGGAATGTATGAGTCTTCAATGCGTGATTTCGAGTGTTTTTCCCCTATAAGTAAATTTAAATATTCGAAAATGTCAATTTGTACATCGTTAAAATAACAATCACGATATTATCGCAGACGATATATATCGCCCACCCCTAATAACAACCCAGTCAAAGCAACAAGATGACTTGACTGGATTAAGTTCAGTCAGCAAATCAGTGGAAAGTTTCAGTATAAAACTACCATTCAGACTAATGCTCCGTCTGTTCTGTCCCTCTCATTCTCTCTCTCTCTCTCTCCTATTGCACACACACACACACACACACACACACACACACACGGAGGCAGCTTTCCTTACCAGTTGATGGCAGAGGCCCCTCTGTGCTTGGGCAGGATGGAGGGGTGGTAGATGATGGAGCCGTGCTTGGGGTTGTCGATGACGTTCATGGGGATGAACTGCGAGCAGAAGGGCATGACGTTGAGCTCGGCGCCCACCGCCTTGTAGGCCTCCACCACTTCGGGGATGGGCTTGCCCTTCACGCGCCAGCGCGGAAACTTGAACACTGGCGTGCCGTCCTTCTCCGCCGCCAGCGCTGAAGAGCGGAAAGGACAAGCCACAGGTCAGAGGGGATGTTGCCATGAGTCCACTTGTGCACGCTGGCAAGCCTGCTCTCATAAATAGTGTCCAGCATTTGATGGGGTTCCCGCATATAGATATATTCAGTTGTTAAGTCCGACGTCACGAGTCGTTCGCGGGCCCGAAAGCTCTTTCGTCCAAAAACGTTCACTAGCTAGCCAGCCAGCCGGTTTTCACAACCTGTAAACCTTGTCACCATTAGGGATGTAACGGTATTAAAATTTAACCTCACGGTTATAGTGACCAAAATTATCACGGTTTTCGGTATTATCACGGTATTTTTAAAAGTGTGTTCAATATGTTCAGAAAGCACTGATAGGCCTACACAAGCTGAAATAGTTTCAAAAAGTGTCCCGTTCAGTTTTTCATGTTTAATTGGCTATGTGCTTATAGCTTAACTTACCCTAACATTACTTAAAGGTTGCTATTACTGTTATTTGGATCCAATGAGTGAGACCAGGTTTGGAATTTCACCATTCTGGGGGCAAGACCACTTGGCCTTCAGTTGGGCATATGGTGGAGGGCACAAAGGCCACATGTTAGGGCACCAAGGCCAAAATACAGTAGTAGGCTATAAAAATGATCAAAGTTGTAGCCTAGTGGTCCCCAAACTTTTTCTTCCGAGGGCCAGCTCACTATGCCTGGCTTCAAGAGAGGGCCAGAGACTCGGAGTAGTTCTATATCAGTAACCATAAATAGCTTAGTGCTGTGAACAACAGCAGTCTACCTTAGTTGAATATTCTATTATATTTAATCATAAGCTATTGCAATTTAATACCATTGTTAGCTGTGTTTATATTGTCATCATGCCATATCAGTGTAAAATTAAATAATACTAAAAAAAAAAACGTTTGCATTCCCAAAAGTATTAGCAGGGAGTCCCAAAAGTATATTTTATTAAAAAAATGTGTGAACTCTGAATTCTGTGTTTTTGCATACACAGCTCAAGTTGTGAATATCCTACAAATAATTTAAAGTTCTCAAACTATGAGAATTTTATGAAGTGCTGAAGTGGTCTGAAATGACCACCATTCTAGCTTTCAGTCACCTGATGAGAACTTTGTGAACTATCCCAGAAAGTCCCAGCAATATGACTTGAATAGAAGTTAGTTAGTTATTAACAATTAATTGATACATTTTTAAAATACTTTGAGCACTGATGCAGTCAGCATAGCCCTCTTACATTGTTTGCAGGTAGGCCTACATATCATTCCGTTTTTGATGGCAAACGCAAAACAGCGCCAAAACAACCACCGGTGGACAAAACGGGCCGTAGTTTGGGGACCACTGTTGTAGCCTATTCACTGCAGTAGACCTGCATCACTGTATGAAACATTACAAAAACATGAAACATGACATATTACATAGAACTGCAAATCATCTGATCATCTAATATTTACAGATATCTAGGCTATATTTAACATTTATTTTAGATTTGGCCTGTTATGAAATCATGTGGAACAATTTAAGCACATTGTAAAACTTAAAGCCCAAATTTGGAGACATCCATGCATGTCGAAATTTACTGCAAATTCAAAACTGGATTACTCTGGAACGGCTAACTGTACAGGGGACTGCTTTACACCTTTGTGTTCGGTAAAGTCTGCTGTTTATTCTGATATACGTCGTGTGTTAAACGAAAGGTTCGTGAAGTATTGCACCGAGAGGAATGGGTAGGGAGATGGACGCAAAACCTTCGGTAGAATTTATGATTAAATTGAATTATATTATTTACTTTTCTCGCGAACCGTTCACCACAGCAATTCGCGGCTAACATCGTTTAAAAGCTGAGAAAGAGCTCTTTCATACTTGTGATGTCTGTGTGATGAGTAGGCTACTTCGCGAGTAGTTCAACTGAGAAGAATGGGTGAATTTAGACGCACTTTCTCCACTGCGTAAAAGACTAAATTAATTTGCGCTGTGAATATTTTGAGAGGCCATAGGCTAAATAAAATCGCTATTAGTAGGACGCGAAGCAGAATATTGAAAGAAGGGCACCAAGGCCACCGTGGCCTGTAAACCGGATTTTCAAAGGGACATCACGGCCAACGCAAGGGGCAACGACGTGGCCGCCGTAAAATTCCTACCCTGAGTGAGACCAAATTAAGTGTTCGAAATAAAACTTTAGGCTACTCTATTCTTCTGATAACGTGAGTGGAATGGATTTAATGTGGACTCGAACATAAAAAGACGCAGAGTGGCTAAATGATACAGTGCAAGTTTTGCAGTGAAAATGTTCCGCCTTTTAAAATCAGTTGTAGCCTAATCCAAATAGCAGTTAAATATGGAGCTAAATTGGTCTCAATAATATTTGTATATGCGCAGAGGGGGATCCACAAATATTTCTTGATTTGCATGTGTGTTTTGATATCTACAAATAAAAAAAATCATATTTGTAACTCGTATATTGATTTTTACAAATATAGATGTGCATTTGTAAATAAAATGCCATTTGTAAAACCGAAAATTTCATTTGTAAAATGTGATTCTGCATTTGTGGATTTGTGGCTATCCAAAGTTACGTGTTTTTGAGACGTTCTTCACATGAAAGTCACAAATCCACACGTAAATAGGCCTACTTTAATTCACCGGCACACAGAAATCGCATAGATGGCGAAATCCACAAATATTTCTTGACTTGCATTTGTGTTTTGACATCCACAAAAAATCATATTTGTAACTTGTAAAGGTTTTTACAATTGTAGATGTGTATTTGTAAATTAAATGGAACACTCATTTCACTCAAGCGTCTGATGAAAATGGAACACACATTTCACTCAAGCGTCTGATGTTCATAACTCTGTTCTAGAATCTTTGGTTTTAACACTTAAAGCCTCGGTTGCTAGGTAACTATAAACTCTTAAATCTATAAATTCTTGGTTTTGCTTGCAAACTGACGGTTTTGTGCGTTTACTAAACAAAGCTTATGGAAATTAAACACCACTTTTCCATCAAAAAGCTTGTTTCTAAAAGGCATAACTTGTTAGATTTAAGAACTAGGTTCGCTAGCTCTTTGTGTTATGAGCAAAGAATCTTTGGTTATGAGTCCCATAGAACAACACTGCCATCTACCGGATTAGAAAGTGTCAGCAGGCTACTTGTGGATCTGGGTGGCTTCTCTGCCGCAAAGTTTGTCTCAAAAATACGTGATCCACAAATGTGAAAACGAAAACTGTGTGTGCTGGTGATCCACAAATGCAAAATTAGATTTCACAAAGGCAATTTTCAGTTTTACAAATGCCATTTAATTTACAAATACACATCTACAATTGTAAAAAACAATTTACAAGTTACAAATATGATTTTTTTTATTTGCGATCTGTGTGCCGGTGAATTAAAGTAGGCCTATTTACGTGTGGATTTGTGTGACTTTCATGTGAAGAACGTCTCAAAAACACGTAACTTTGGAAAGCGAAGAATGCGTGTGCTGGTGATCCACAAATGCAGAATCACATTTCACAAATGAAATTTTCGGTTTTACAAATGGCATTCAAATGGCATCTATATTTGTAAAAATCAATGTACGAGTTACAAATATGATTTTTTAATTTGTAGATATCAAAACACACATGCAAATCAAGAAATATTTGTGGATCCCCCTCTGAGCATATACAAATATTATTGAGACAAATTTAGCTCCATAGTTAAAACCATCAATTAGACAACAGAATCAGTAGGGTACCAATTTTGCTTCATTGTACCAGGCCTACTGTATGTCAAAAGCAGGCTTGGATGAAGCTGGGAAGGATGGTTTCAACACCGTGGTAATCAACCGTGATAATTGATATTTCAAAAGAAAACGGTAATTGTTATCGTCAACATTTTTATCACGGTTTATCATTATACCGGTAATCGTTACATCCCTAGTCATCATCACCTCCGTTTGAGTGAAGGTAGAAAAATAATTAGTATATCTTTACAGCCAAATGATATAATCCAAGGTAATGTCCAGGCAGGCATAGGATTGTATTGGGTTGAGGCAGTAAGTGTGTAGTAGAATGGTAATTTCCTTTTAGGCTACTCCGAATAGTGGAAAAACTTGTTTCTTTTTACTGTCTATGGAAAACTACAAGCTCTTGCCCCACTTGGACTCGGAAAAAGAATTATCGGCATATTATAGCATCACAACTTAACAACCAGATTGTCACTATAAAAGCCATTGACATCCAGTGGCTTTTAAACACACAATCTGACCACAGCAATGACAGAACATTAATGACCACTCAAACATTAAACTCTACTACTTCCATAATACTTCCCAGTTATACTGGGCATTTGTAGTGATGATGGTATATATCCCTGACACTGAAGGAGTAATATTATATCACATGATTTAGACAAAGATACATTGCCTACTAAGTGTTTGGGACAATGACATTAAGTGCTTTTTTTTTTTTTTTGGTCAGGTCACTCTCGACCTACTCTTCTTCCCTAATAATATGTAGTACTCTACAAAAGGCTTATCAGGGATAGGGCCTAGTCTCAAGTCCAGTTAAGAGTGAAGAGCAGTCTGACAGGATCTACCAGTCAGCTGCAGAGTGGCTATCAGCTCTGGCCAGAACAGCTGGAGACCTGTAACACCAGCTTCTTTTTACAGCACCGCATTTGTGTGTGTGTGTATCTGCATGTGTGTGTGTGTGTGTATCTGCACATGCGTGTGTGTGTGTGTGTGTGTGTGTGTGTGTGTGTGTGTGTGTGTGTGTGTGTGTGTGTGTCTGGCATGTATGAGAGTGAGAGTGTGTCACAGGGTGTAAGTGTATATTACACCCTGTGGGCGGGTATTAACTGTGTGGGCGGGTGTTCTGGTCTTCCCCGGTTTCACCCAGTTCAACCCAGGCTGACGACTGTGTCAACTGTGAAACCCACACTTGACCCCACCTGTTCGTTACAAATAACACACACACACACCCCACCCCCCTCTCTCCATTTTACCATTTATTCCTCTCTTCTCATTCAAGATAAACCTTTACACACACACACAATCTGATATACATAGATCGTCTTACACAATCAGAGAGATATGTACATATAGTCTACCTCACACAAAATACTATTAACTCTCAGTTAAATTCTCAACCCCTGCACAAGCATGGAAATCACAAGCAAATATGCTCCTTTCTCTCAAAACTGCACACTATCCCCAAAGCAGTCACACACAAAGTGCTGACAAAGACACTCTTTTCCTCCAGCGATAGATAGATAGATAGATAGATAGATAATGTATTATATTAAGTGCATAAGTAGAGATTTAAAATTAATTTAAAAATGGTCCATATCACAGCACAGTCCAGTCGGGTTGCTGAGGCAAACATAATGGGTGTATAGTTATATGTGTGATTGCTGTAGCTGCTCTTCTGTCCCCCCAGAAGACTGTGGAGGGGGTGCTTGTTGTTGCCCATTATAGCATTCAATCTGCTCAATGAGCCAACTGAGCCAGCTTTCTTGACAAGCTTGGCCTGGCGTCCTTGGTGGTCAAGCTGCCCCCCCCCCCCCCCCCACACTGCTGCATAAAAAAGAACACTGGCCACCACAGTGTTATAAAACATGGTGAGTATCTCCCCACACACATCAAAAGACCTCAGCGTTCGCAGAAAGAACAGTCGACTCTGCCCCTTCCTATAGAGGGCATCTGTATTAAGAGGCCCAGTCCAACTTATCATCCAAGTGGACTCCTGGATATTTGTATGTGTGAACCACTTCAATGTCCTCACCCAGCATGGAGACTGGTAGATGGGGTGCCCTCTTCCTCCTAAAATCCACCACCATTTCCGTGGTTTTAGCAGTGTTGAGGTGAAGACAGCACTTACTGCACCAGTCCCCAAAAGGCGGGGCAGCCGCGGCCTAACGTTACTGGTTAGCGCTTCGGACTCCGACTCGTAGGCACTAGGTTAGCGGTTCGAACCCCGACTAGTAGGCACTGTTGAAGTGCCCTTGAGCAAGGCACCCAACCCCTCACTGCTCCCCGAGCGCCGCTGTTGTAGCAGGCAGCTCACTGCACCGGGATTAGTGTGTGCTTCACCTCACTGTGTGTTTCACTAATTCACGGCTGGGGTAAATGCAGAGACCAAATTTCCCTCACAGGATCAAAAGAGTATATACTTATACTTAAAAGCCTCCACCAGGTCCCTGTACTCCTGCTCCTGGCCACTCCTCACACAGGCCACAATAGGCTCTCTCTTAGCCCCTCTGGCTCAGACAACTCCAACCAGAGAGCGATATCATGGCGTCGCAACGTTCCTTGCGAGAGAGATCATGAGAGGAAACCGACGCTGCATGGTCTGCCAAAAGCGCATACTGTAGCACAGCGAGCTCTGGACTGGGGCTACACTGGACACAGCGGAGAGGAGAGGGAGGCTTCAGAGTGTGTGTGTGTGTGTGTGTGTGCTCTTTACAACAGCCCAGAGAGGAGGGAGGCTACTTAGCCTGTAGAGCCAGAGGCTGCACTTTAAAAAAAGCCTGCTACTGGACACAAGCGTTCACTTAACCCCATTACATTCACTCACGTTCATTTGATATTTTGCCACTAAACATATGGAATATCGTCATGACATTAATATATAAATTATAATGGTATTTCAATGGGTATCTGAGGATTCCAGGGGAAGCAAATATCCTGCTTTTAAGTCAGCAATATGATTGAATGAAACTGGGGAATCCTCAAATGTATGTAATGGGACATTTGTTTCCCTGCCCTTATTTAAAAACAGTCTAACTATTCTTTTGTAATTACTATTTTTTGTCTATTTGTGTTTCAAAACGCAAACACTAGTGCTCTGTTATTTGCATTGGTTCATGACTGCACCATTAAAACATTGAGACACTGCATAGAAAGTCAGCTAGCAGTAGCTAGTAGCTAGAAGTCTCCCCACGCAGGGGCCGGCTACACCTTTGAGATGCAGTCCGTGTGCATGTGTTGTGTGATGCATTCTGGGAAATCGTGCTGCATTTTGGGTAAACATGTTTGTAACTCGCAAGCCAGGGGAGAGACGCAGCCCTGGACTTTTCACCTCATTGCCTCTCTGTGTTCATTCGCGCTCCCCTGTACTAAAACAATGAGCTCATTCTACTGGATCGGCACCGCAAACACTTCTCTTTGTGAGAAGGGAACCCCCACCCGAGTTGAGCGTTGACTCTCTCATCTCTGCTGCCACACAACACAATCACACACACACACACACAAAACACACACACACACACACACACACACACACACACACACTTACATTCATTCACACACACACAGACACACACACACACAAACACACACACACACAAGAAAGTTGACATGTGCGGGTAGTTCTAACGAGGTGGCTTGTGATAGGACAACAGGGGCATTCACAGCCACATTCTCCATCATTAGGAATCATTACATGGCTCAAATCCTTTCTACAAATTCCACAAATTCAATTTAAGGGTTCTAAGACACTAGGAAGCTTGTGAGCTTGCATTCTCTCTCCCGGGCAACAGAGGAAGAGGTGCTGTCAATCACTTACCCAGGGGGTCTGCCTTGCCATCCTTATCTGGAACTGTGAACACGCCCACCACCTTATGGCCTTGTTTCCGTAGGTTGGAGTACACCTCTTGTCCAAACAAACTCTGTCCAATTAGAGCTAGTTTCAGCTTATTTTGGTAGTAGGCCTGTGTTGGAGGAAACGAGTAGAAAGGAAGACAAAGTGAATACTTAGCACCAACATGTCAGACATAAGAGGGTGGTTAGTCCTTGTGTAAGTTTACCGTTTTATATTCTCATTCAAAATTATACCATACAACAGGGATAAGCCTGCTTGCATGATCTACAAGTGTCTAGTATGCAAAGCTTTTTACTGATCTCAGTGTTTCCCATACATTTGTGACAGGCCACCACAATATCAACATTGACCACCACACAATGATTTTCCAGGTTGTACTAAATTGTGCTTAAAATCACCCTACCACCACAAATAGGATTCAATTCTGTGAGAAACACTGGATCGTCCCTAGTTTGTCTCCTCCTCCATGTTGTAAAACACACACACACACACACACACACACACCGTGCCAGCACCAATGGTTAACAACAGACTCCCCCTTCTGGCACACTCACGACAGCCCATTAATCTTCAGAAAAGTTGATACGTTCATGGAATGAATTGGAGGGGACGTTTGCTACTTAGTTACCAGGATTACAACATTAACACAACATTATGGTTATTACATAGCCTATAGAAACTATATAACGTTTTGGCAGGCTAAACTCTTCTGTCGTTATCGTAGTGTCCAGACGGTAGTTTTGTCCGAGCTGATTAGCGCTATTACGCCTGAGATAACATGCAACAACTTCACATATCACGGTCTGTCTGCCATATTTTAACGTTACACTGTAGTTCGGACATTTGGACATGCAACTGGACATGCATAGTTCCTCTTTTGCACTGCAAACATTAATGTGTATTTGTAATTTAACAACCTCCAGAAGTTGACACAAAACAAATACACTGGGGACTGTATTTAAAAAACCTACTGTGTTGCTGGCGATTTACTTTTGGGGTACTCGTGAGTTCAGCTCCACTGAGTGTAGTGTAACCCGACCCCCAGACAGATTTTCTCCTCTTGCTGATGCAACTCGCTGAAGATCTGTCCACTGTGCCCTGCTAATGCGAGGCGGCTACGACAGCGTGCAATGGAAACGTGGCGAGACAACTCAAACTCTTGCGCGACACATGCTGCTGCTGCTGCTGTAGGCCTACCAATGTTTAAACTTCCCAAAGCAACAGATAGGTGCCCTTCCCGGCTATTTTACAAATATGTGCATATCCTGAAACGTCACCAGCCCAATGCTAATCTGGCTGACTGGTCATAGGCGTCTGGCAGTGTCGGTTCCTGTCTAATGACAAATATGGCAATGAATGATTCACGTGTGTGGGGATGTAACATTTTGACATCTTCACCATGACAACGTTTACCTATCTCATGCAAGCTATGTTCCCCAGGCAAGCGAGTTCAATACCCAGTCATTCATTCATTTTTACGAAGACAGAAACAATGTGGCGAAACAGACTGATGCTGAAAGAAGCATTAACGTTACTCACAGAGCTTGTGGAAAATTTCCTAATGATGGTGTTTGCTGTCCACAACATGGCGGCAAATTAAAAGAGCCCAAGAAAAAGGTTGTTAAAAATGGTGAGACCGACGGGGGCTGGGGACATGCACTTCTAGCGATGCACACCTGCCTTCGAGTGGGACAGAGGCAGGAGCTTCGGTTTGCTAGCGCTAGTTTATATTCGACGTGACTGGTCGCAGGCGAGGCAACGTGCGTGCGCGCTCACGACGTACACTTCCTCAACGGGAGTGGTCGTGCGGTTTCGTTAATGACTTATGTTAAATCTCATTATTAGTATTTCTGATGTTTTGAATGGAACACAGTATCGGCTCCAAACGGTTGATGAGCGGCTCAGGAGCCTAACGCAAATGATGCGTTTGCTGCTAACCTACTGCAGCTCCATCACTCAGTAGAAATTAATTGTTTAACCTCTTCCACATCCCCATGACCCTCAACACAATTTACATAATTTTATCAACATAACATGCATTTTATCAACATTATTTTATTTTATTGGCATATTTTAAGAATTTCCACGCCCACCATCGATGAACTAAATTTGACCTATATTCCTCGTGTTAAACCAAAACTAAACAGATTGCGCTCTCACAGAGAAAAATAAGCCCGTAGACGGGCTTTCGCTCTCATCTCACTTCATATCATAATTGCCTAGGCCTGGACAATTAATTATCAACACACCATCTCCTTAATTGTCTTTAAAAGGCTTTAACGTTGATTTGAGGAATTATTGCATTTTCTCTAACAGGGCCTATCATTTCATTTTAAAAGACTGAAATAGTCTGTGATAAGTGTTACAGCCGTCTGTGTTGGTGACCTGCACCTGTCACATCTCCCAGCCTCTTGATCAGAGCAGTGAGCTCTCTTATCAAACATGACTGCAGTAATGCTGCACCAATCCACACCAAACTGCCTGAGACAGGTTTCCTTGGCCAAAGGTTTTTAATCATGATTCTTCCCAGGTCATCGACACACACACACACACACTCACAGAGAGAGATAGATTATCCAACACATAAGAGTTGTTTTTTCACTGTCTTGCAGTCTCAGTTGGTTTGTTTTGTGGTATTCTGGTAGGCTATATTTGCAATTAGTCACTTTAGTTTAAATGCTTCACTTGTACATTTTCACACATGAAGACTTTTTGTAAGTGGTTTTTGGTTTGGATCACACCATTACACAGTCTCTTAGCTTCTGTCTGTGTTGCACTATACCTATCTTTTCCCAAACAGTGCTAGAAATGCTAGGAGTGCTCTAAGCACAACCTCTTATATAACTTGCTCTAAGAGTAGTATGTCGTTCATGTCCACCCAACTCTTCAAGGCCACTTTCCTGGCTGTGGATCAACCTGGCAAGTGTTCTCATGGATTTTTCCATTCATTTATTCCCTGGCAGTCAGTCCTGGCTATAAACCAAATAGAGTAAGAATTCAAAGTTGGTTTTGGGAACAGAAATCACATGACAGTGACTACCTGTTAAGTGTTTCTGCATAGTCAGTGTTTGGATGTTATGGACATTATCCAAAATGTATCTGTATAGTCAAAGGGTATTATGAACGGTATCCAAATTACCAGGACTTGGAATCATTATTGCACTTTGCCATTTCTCATTATGTACCCATTATCAACATTATGACAGGTCAAAGATGAAACCAATTATATTATTTTATTACGTACAGTATGGCAAGGATATTTTCAGCACTGTTTGTTGGTTTGTTTATCTGTCAGCAAGATTGCACAAAACCTACCTGCACGACTTTCATGAAACCTAGTGGAGCATGGGCCCATGACCCCATGACCTTTTGGAGCAGATCCAAGTATTTGATCCTTTTGTTAACATCGGGAGATGGCACATTGATTTTCCCCTGGGGATCAATAAAGTATCTATCTATCTATCTATCTATCTATCTATCTATCTATCTGATTTCACTACCTGGCTCTAGCACCCTCTGCTGGCTTTGGTGCACCACTGTCCTTAGCAATGGGCTGTGCCCTCTTCTAGTATTCATTTGTGAATAAAATAAAGCTACCAAGCTACACTGATGACTTGATAAGAATGTGAATATTTGTAAATACATGTGTTGAATGTTCGATTAAAGCAATCTCTGACCACTCGATCTGCAATGAGTTTTGCACAAACAAAGCACTACCACATGACATGGGGGACCAAAAAGTGATTTTATTTCTGTGCATAATTAACAATTCTGACGTGAAATCTTGAAGAGGACTAACAGTAAGAGCACTGCTGGTGGATTACACTCATAGCATTCACGCCCAGCCCGCAGAGGGTTGCCATGGAGATGACCTCTGACCCCCCTCCTTTGAGCTCAACCTATAGGAGAATCCGCGTAGACTCGTCATATGGATTTGACATGAGGTGCAGGAGTTACGGACGACTCTGCACACTCACTGCTGAATGACACTTCAAAAAAAAAAAAAAAAGGTGCTTTAATATTGAAACTTACGACTACTGCTTCGAAAAAGGTGCCGTTAACAGGGACTTGATCAACAACGGCCGTGTGTTTAGACTGTAGTTGAGGTGTTGTAACTACTCTTCCTAGTGGTACTTGAGGTCAGTGGTGTGGGGGACAGGGGGGGGAGGGGAGGGCAAAATGAAACAACTGTTATTGGAGGAGTGGGAAACGATGGTCCCGTAACTTTCTACCATTTTAGCGTTCTGGCCTAAAAGACTGAGGCGGTGTAGTGTCCGTTGAGGAAAGAAGGTATGTGGTAATGCCCAGGGGATACATAGGCCAGCTTCAACACAAACATCAGGGGAGGAGAAATGGGAGTGAAAGAGCACACACAAAAACACAGAGCCACAGCTTAACAACCGTCTGTTGACTGAAGGAGTGCGAGATTAACTGGTCTTTGCCTCTGTTCTGATCCGTTGTTCAAAGAGTGCAACATCTTGATGCACAGAACAGAACTGCTTATAAAAACTCCTGTTTTCAAGGTACCATTTCATGTATATGCAAAAAGAAAGAAAAAAAAAAAGTTGCCAAGAATGTCTAGGTAAATGTCAACAAAACTTGTCAAGCCACTTCAGGAACTCCCAGATACATCCATACAAGCAAGTTCTGTCAGATTTCCAAGCTGTACACAACATACACTTGTCAAATTCAAATACATGAATACATCTACCTTTACCTTCTTAAGCCAATGATATGCACAGGTACAACAGAAGTCAAATATGGCAGAAATCTCACAGGCTCGTTTCAATGGACTAGATTAAAAAAAGGTGGATGGGGGGGGGGGGGGGGGGGGCACACCCCAGGAGTGTGTGTGCATGCTGGGGGCTTCCTTTGGTGAGGGTTTCTCACTAGAACAGGTCAAAGGTCACATACTCCTTCTCAGGCTCTCCCAGGATTCTCTGAGGCAGGACCAGGGCCACGACAGATAGGAGGGTTTTTAGAGGAAACGGATTCCAGCACCAAACTGCACACCATCACATATCCTGGGAGGAGAGGTAGAAATCAGAATCAGAATCAGCTTTATTGGCCAGGTTTGTGTATACAAACAAGGAATTTGAGTAAAAAAATAGACTAAAAGAGAAAATAAAATTTTAGATTAAAAGGAATTAAACAAGAAGAGAAAGTTAAGAAATATACAATTAGAAAGAAAAATAGTGAGAAATAGTGCAATGTCTGTATTGACTAGAAATAAATTCTTAGAGTTATGGTTTGTATATTTATGTTTTTTTTGTTTATTTCATGATTTTGTTATTGATATTATTCATATTTTTACTATTTTGCTTAATGTGGGCTTAAGTTACTTTGGATAAAAGCATCTGTTAAATACAATAACGATAAACATAACCATAGAGAAAGGACTCCATTCAGTGTTCATTTTGTATGCAATTCACACAGTATCTAACCTACACTGGATAACCTAAACTCTGACACTTGTGTTAAGTTGCTACCTGTCGCCGTTCTGGACCCCCATGGGAATGCAGTAGTTGAGCTCCAGGCGTGCGATGTTGCCCAGTCGGAGCACGATGCCCGCTCCGTAGGACCAGCGGATGCATTCGGCCAGCTTCTGCAGGTGAGCCCGCGGTCCCTCACCTACACACAGCATGACAGAGACACATTAGACTTCCTGCCCTCATTCAACAGTCTGTTTTCTAGGTTCCTGATGTCTTGCAGTATTTTTTTCTTGAATAAAATAAAAAAACAACACCTACAGATCATAATTTTGTGCTGAAAAGCACACTGTAGAAAATTTGATTCAGTCAATGTGGTATGATTTTTAAATGAGAAATCACTCCAATTGTTTTGAAATATGACAACAGTGCCACCTAGTGGTATGTATGGCAACTCCTATTTCTTTTCCAGTACTGGGAGTGAACATAACTCTTCACTAAACTGACACTCATTTCCAATTAAAACACAAAAGTCCCATCAAGCATAGCAGAAGGGGTTCCTGCATTAGCAGCCACCAGGGGGAGTAGGAAGGGAAGGGATACCTATTTATCAATTTCATTGAGGCAAAGCTAGATGGAAATGAGTGACAATGACTGCGATTACATGCACTTTAGTATCCCGGTTATGATCAGGATTTTGAAGTATCCCGTTTTTGTATTTGCGCATGTAAACATCATACCCCGATTTCAGAACCCCGGATAAGCCCTTATGCTAGGTGGAGTACTCCGAAAGAAACCGGGACACTTCCATGTATACACCTTATCACGGTTTCTCTGGCAATTGCGCGATTGCATTAGAAACCACATTAGAAACATTAGAAGGAGTGCCAATAGAACTGTATTGTTGGTAACCAGTATACTAGTATTCATCATGTGTACTGGGATATTAATAACCGGGTTTCTCTGTGTTCATGTAAACACCATATCCTGAGTATGATCAAAATCGGGATAAGCCTCATAACTGGGATACTGAAGTGCATTTAAACGCAGTCAGTGAGGTACATTTTTCATCAACCAATCACAATGATATGTTTTCAAATTTACTAGTGAGTCTGAGGCACTCAAGAGGATATTTGTAAGTAAAAAGCCTTTATTGAGCTTGACTATCAATTAATATCATGCCAACATGTTTCAGCCAAAATGGCCTTCTTCAGGGCAAGTTACTTTTTACTTACAAGTATCCTCTTGAGTGCCTCAGACTCACTACTAAATTTGAAATCGTGTTGGATCTCTAAGCTGATGAGCACCAGAGGAGTACTAATTTCTCTACACCCAAGCAGCACTCCTGGTGAAACTCGTTTGTACAATGATATGTTATTCATTTTCACAGAGTTAAGAAATTATTATGCACTGGCGGAAACAACACATCTCTGGTTGTCAACGCAGCGGTTTACCCCAGAGGAGACGAAGGTTCATGAGCATTTCCAACATTTAGAAACCATTTCATGGAAAAGGCGTTGCTTTGAAGGAAGCCATGTATACATGGAGCTCCCGTTTTTGTATGCAAACACACCCCAACAATACGCAGACCCAACACGTTTGCACATAGAATCAAGGTCATGTTATCAAATTAGCAAAAAATATTTTTGCAAATAAAAAATATTTTTGCTTTAATAAAAAATAAGTTGATAAATAAGCTTTGACCGTGTTGCCAGCTGCATGGATAAAATTAGGACCCAGAATGTAAAAAGTGCGGCTCTTGCTCTGACCATAGTTGAGGTTGCAGAGGTTTCCAGCGTTGAGGAAGAAGTGTGTTCTGAAGAGGTCCCCGAAGCCGCCCCGGCCAGGACGGAAGGGCAGAGGGGTGTACAGGTGCAGCCCGCCAGCCCAGTAGGCCTCTCCGCCCAAATAATCACCTGAGTGGACAATGCAGAAACACACACATACAGTATTACACAGGCAGCAGCTCACCTCAGTCAGTCTGTTAAATACTTAAGCAACATGGCACGAGTGAGAGTGGGGTTGGTAAAGGACATATCCAGGGTTATATCCTTTACCAGTGCCACAATCACGAGTGCCTGGTTGCTTTTATACAACAGTTCCACTTACAACTAATTGAGCGCTTTGGGTTGCACACAAAAATGTGCTACATAAATAAAAGTGACTTGTCTTGACTTAATCAAGTTTAAAGTAAATACATATTTTAAACCATTCAAGTATATTAAAACGTTACAATAAAGAATTTATAATACAGAAATGTCGACCCAAGAATAGCTCTAATCAGCTAATTAAGTCAAAACACAGACAATGGTTTCCTGAGCCTTTAATCTCTCACTCTGGGCAGGACAATGGACTTTTCCCACAATATTCAATTTTGTTTAGATGCACCTGTAGTTCCAATCAATAGTCTGGGCCTCTACTGGAAAAAAGTAAATCTGCAGCCAAATAGAGTGAGATAGGCCATATGTGCACAATAATTTGCACACTCGCTTGTACTCACGTAATATACGTTAATCTGATCAATCTCCCTACTCCATTTCCTCCAGTTTCTCACTCAATAATTGTAAAATGTGAATGTATGAAATCGCTGCTCTCTCGCTTTGAATGAATGGAATCTCTGTGTCCGACAATTAAAAGTAAAATGCAGAATGATTACCAGCAGTAAAGAGTTCGAGTGGCACCACTCTGGGATGTTTCTTGTCCAATCAGAAATGAATACTTAGTTCGACCGGACCTAACTGTTGTATATTTTAGCAATATGATTGGGAGTGGGGTTGGGGTTGGTAAAGGGCATCCCCATGGCTATAAAGGTCATCAGGAATATTCATGTCAAGTTCAAGTTCAAGTGGGGTTGTGCCTGGATTTCTCCACTCATGGAATGCTCTTGTCCAATCAAATGAATAAATCCTAACTGTTGTATGATGTACTGTATATAGTTATTTGGATAGATAGATATATGACATTGCCACACAACAATGTTGGTGGTAATTGTTGTTACACAAAGAGGTAGCTCAATCCGGTAAAAGAGAAAACAAAGAAAAACAAAACAAAAAGGTAAATAAAGAAAAACAATGAACAAAAGATGAATTTTGCAGCGTTCAGGAGTTAGCCTGATGATGGATGGTATTGGGCAGCTACATTAGTAAGATGGCAGCTCTCCTGCTCACCTTCACTCTGAGGGCCAATGCTGTACATTCCAAAGCCTCTCACACTGGTTGGACCACCCAGATAAAACCTGCAAAGGAGACAGCAAAACATCCAATCAGGGCAGATTCACAGACCGTATTGAGGATTTTAACACACTTGCAAAGGCCTAGGTGAAGGCTGCAACGTTAATGTTAACATTTCAATTCTTCGATGTCATATGTATGTATTGTGACAGTAAATCTGTATTCAATTGCCCTCTCTCTCTCTCTACAGGCTTAATGAGCCAAATAGGATCCTTTAACCCTCTCTGATTAATTCAATCATCAGTTTAACAAACGTCACATGGTTGTATTTGATCAGACACTTAACATCACAGACACTAAGCTCTTATAGACAGACAGTTACATTTATGTACTTATTATAGCCATATTAATTGCTTTAATACCACAGCAACAACACATAGTATTTGCGGATGCAAGAATTGTCCTAAAGCCAGGAACAACTGACCTGTCGGCGATAGAGGACGGCTTTCCCCCAATAGGCATAAGCATCCCTCCCCAGAGAGAGGCAGAAAGGACCTGAAAGAACACAGACCCTCATCAGGGATATGGCCTCGTCAGTGGGACGCTAACACTATAGGTTAGCATTAGCTCTGTTGCCCATTCACAGACCCTCGTCAGGGGTACGTTAACACTCTAGGTTAGCATTAGCCCTGTTGTCCATTCTCAGGACAATATACATTTCTTCAGTTCTCACGTCTTGATATAACTCTTGAACAGTCCCTGGAACCAACTAGAATATTTCAGCATGCCAGCATCCTCATACTTTGCCTTACACAAACCAATACCTCTTAAACACATAAAAACACATTAAAGAGAGGAATGTATTTCCAAGTAGGAACTTTTTTAGGTAATTTTTCAACTGGGAACTAAAATATAATTTAAACCACCTCTAACTAACTCTTTCTATGCAATTATACCAATGTAATGATAGTAAGTGGGAAGGGAAAACGATCAAAGGCAAATGTATTAGCAAAAGTACAAAACAAAAGCAATAGCAAAACTGAAACCGCAAACAGAGCTGACCCGATTTATAAAGTAGACACAGCAGCATGGTCAATTACACCTGAAGTTGGTGGAAAATCTCAGACAATGAAAAACTGTGAATGCAATGACATCAGGCTTCTGAGTGGATGGGTGGATATACTGACCGATCCGAAGAGGAAGGGTCTGTTCAGCTGCAGCTCCAAGTCCTCCTTCAGGAAGCTGGCGTCCCCACCTGTGTAGCCTGCCAGCTCCTACAACAGGAAACGACACAAACCCTTTCAGCCGCTGTCCCTTTAACAATACAAAACCCGCCAAGCCTCATACAAACATGCTCCATGACCCCACTGACCAGATAGTGTCTGTTTGTTTTCCTGCCATAATCCAAAGACAGATTTAAAGGAGAATTCCGGTGTGATATTGACCTAAAGTGTGTTGAAACATGATACCGAGTGTGAACGTATATCTCATAGCCCATCTCGGCTTGTCCCCTGCACTCCAAAATCTGGCGCTAGTTAGCCGATGCTACCAACAGCTTTTTCAATGGTGGTGCTTCGGCATCGGGCTAGCCATGCAAATAAATCACTGTTTTACACCATTTACGAGGCTCAATGTATCTCCACACTTCATTGGTAGACTTCCGAGGGCCCTGACATTTAAAACGAGACATTGAGAACTTTGAAAAAGCACTGGTAGTTTACTTACAAGACGATTTATGCAGACAGTATCTTCACAAAGTTTAGTGTTTGCAGCCATCTTGAATTTAGTCACGATAAGTCGAGCGACAAGTAAGAATGAACAGGTATGATAAGGGATCAGATTCCAAAAATAATTGAGTGGAAATGCACGGATTCCAGTTTCTTCCAGTAGCAGCAACTGGAATCCATGCATTTCCACAGAATTTTTTTTGGAATCTGATCCTTTATCATACCTGTTCATTCTTACTCGTCGCTCGACTTATCGTGACTAAATTCAAGATGGCTGCAACGCTAAACTTCATGAAGATACTGTCTGTATAAATCGTCTTGTAAGTAAACTACCAGTGCTTTTTCAAAGTTCTCAATGTCTCGTTTTAAATGTCAGGGCCCTCGGAAGTCTACCAATGAAGTGTGGAGATACATTGAGCCTCGTAAATGGTGTAAAACAGTGATTTATTTCCATGGCTAGCCCGATGCCGAAGCACCACCATTGAAAAAGCTGTTGGTAGCATCGGCTAATTAGCGCCAGATTTTGGAGTGCAGGGGACAAGCCGAGATGGGCTATGAGACATACGTTCACACTCGGTATCATGTTTCAACACACTTTAGGTCAATATCACACCGGAATTCTCCTTTAAGGCTGGGCGAATGGGAGAGGTACACACACCTGGTTGAGCCGCAGTAAGGCACCTCTCCTGGGTAGGATAGCAGAGTTCCTGGTGTCTATGGCCATTGTGTGCTAGGAAAGCAGAAAAAGACGGTCGTCAAAGGCCATTTTGAGTATTCAGCCTGTGTGCTGTAATGTCAAACGGTATGTCAAACAGTAGCGCAGTCTTGTATGCCACAGCTATTAACAAGGCTATATAAAGGGAGTGGGACGAAACAGCTGCCTGCAGTTAAGAGTATTGTCTGCTCATGGACAAGGCTGGCTTATCAACATTTACCGCTACACAGATCCTAGAAGCACCAGGCCTTCAGCTCACGGCCTATACCTCCTAGATGTATATTTAGCATCCTGTGCCAGGCTGGTCGGTGTGCAGTAAAAATAGCTCAGCACGTGATACTGGTCAACGGTTTTTCGTTCAGAACTGGTGACAACCTCTTGGAAGGCTGATGATAAAGCTTCTGTTTATAAACCAGCAAGACGAAGCAAACTCACTTTCAGTCTCTTTTAAAGGAGAATTCCGGTGTGATATTGACCTAAAGTGTATTGAAACATGATACCGAGTGTGAACGTATGTCTCATAGCCCATCTCGACTTGTCCCCTGCACTCCAAAATCTGGCGCTAGTTAGCCGATGCTACCAACAACTTTTTCAGTAGTGGTGCTTCGGCATCGGGCTAGCCATGCAAATAAATCACTGTTTTACACCCATTTACGAGGCTCAATGTATCTCCACACTTCATTGGTAGACTTCCTAGGGCCCTGACATTTAAAACGAGACATTGAGAACTTTGAAAAAGCACTGGTAGTTTACTTACAAGACGATTTATACAGACAGTATCTTCACGAAGTTTAACGTTTGCAGCCATCTTGAATTTAGTCACGATAAGTCGAGCAACGAGTAAGAATGAACAGGTATGATAAGGGATCAGATTCCAAAAATAATTCAGTGGAAATGCATGGATTCCAGTTTCTTCCAGTAGCATCAACTGGAATCCATGCATTTCCACTGAATTATTTTTGGAATCTGATCCCTTATCATAGCTGTTCATTCTTACTCGTTGCTCGACTTATCGTGACTAAATTCAAGATGGCTGCAAACGCTAAACTTCGTGAAGATACTGTCTGTATAAATCGTCTTGTAAGTAAACTACCAGTGCTTTTTCAAAGTTCTCAATGTCTCGTTTTAAATGTCAGGGCCCTCGGAAGACTACCGATGAAGTGTGGAGATACATTGAGCCTCGTAAATGGGTGTAAAACAGTGATTTATTTGCATGGCTAGCCCGATGCCGAAGCACCACTATTGAAAAAGATGTTGGTAGCATCGGCTAACTAGCGCCAGATTTTGGAGTGCAGGGGACAAGCCGAGATGGGCTATGAGACATACGTTCACACTCGGTATCATGTTTCGATACACTTTAGGTCAATATCACACCGGAATTCTCCTTTAAGCATGCCTTTGGGACTAAATCTAATTGTCATTTTTTGTAGGATGGAATTTTAGCTATTTTATGCCCAGTCTGAGCTTTCATTTGAACTCCTCATTTGTGACACATTAGACACTTCTGACCACAGAGATTTCTCTTTCATGGCCTGAGGATGGCAGCAACGGTACCGAGAGAGAGGACTTGAGCGAGTGTCCACTCTCCTCCCGCACAGCGAACGAGGCACTGCGGGCCAGACAGCCCAGCTCTCTCCAGACGCCCTCCCACTTCAGCGTGTGTGTGGTCATCCACAGGGGGAACTGCAGGGAGACAGATGGAGAGAGAGAGAGAGAGAGAGAGACGGTCAGTAAAAAGGTTTCACACACTGAACAGGACTATTTTTTGTGGCTCACGATCACGTGAGACACACTGAACAGGACTATTTCACTTTCACGATCACGTGAGCCACATACGTTTAATTCTGTGGAGACTCCTCGGTCGGTTTCCTTCAGGGAACTCCAAGGGAACTGGCCAGTCACTTTATAGAGATTCAGAGTAAAGCTGGGGATACACACACACACACACACACACACACTTTACATAACAGTTACCTTTTAAACCTGTAAACCATTGTAAAGATAATATTCAAATGTGGATGGAAAATGCATGACATTCAGGTGACCTATGCAGGTTTTGGAAATGGTAAGTTCAATGAGCCACTATTGCGCATTTGGTGTGTAGTAGATGTAGAAAAGAGATTTGTGGCTGTGAGAAGGCTTACTTGCGTTCAAAATGGCCTGGCTGGGGCTTAAAAA
The DNA here is from genome assembly GCF_018492685.1 of Alosa sapidissima. NCBI lineage: Eukaryota > Metazoa > Chordata > Actinopteri > Clupeiformes > Clupeidae > Alosa > Alosa sapidissima. Next base: position 3,799,727 of record NC_055978.1, on the reverse strand, counting down.
AGGACAGGCCATAGGAGGTCTCCTTTGTGCCATATGAGAACTGGAAGGTCGCTTTTTCTCCACGGCCAAGAGCATTGGGCAGCTTCAGACCCAGCACCTGGGAGGAGAAAAAACAGGGGGTCAGGATTTATTGGGGTCACTTCAGCCACCATATTCAAATGCTCACTTCTTCACACATCACATTCACAACAAACCAATTAGGTGTCACATCACTATTAAACACAAACGTATGATGTCAATTTCAATTTAATAACACTTATAGAGCGCCAAAACATTGCACATGTCTCATGTCTGTGTGATATCTATGTGGATTGGTGGATGAGCTGATGATTTCCTGCTGGGAGGATCAGCCAATCCATGGATGGATGACATCATTTATGACCATTGGTTATATGGCACCTGATTGGCTTGTTTATGAAAATGTGAGTATTGGCTGCTCATTTCTGCCCATATTCAGATATCAGTTTTTGTTTTTTGTTTACGTATTATTAGTATACATTTTCACAGTGTTCTATGAAGGTTAAAGTTATATCACATTCTAACATCTACATGTGTGTGTGTGTGTGTGTGTGTGGCGTACCATGCTGCCCTCGTTGTTTCCAACCATTGTGTTGTAACTGCCAGTCAGCCTTTTAAGTTCAGTCACCTCAAAGGTGACGTCTAGACCGTTGGGCAGGGCATCAGCGCCTGATGACGAAGAAAAAAAGACAGAAATAGTTTCATTACAATACACACACCAGCATGTCACACACCTGTAGTACACACACATCCCGTAAGCATGGATATCTGTGCTTCAGGTACCTTCAGAGACATCAATGAGCACCTCCACCTCCTTAAAGATGCCCAGGCGGAGCAGTTTCATTCTGGCATCATGGGACTTCTTCATCACCTGGAGAGACAGAGTGCAGAGGCTGACACACTAACACGCCATTATTATTATTTTTTTATTTTTGTTTTTAAAAACTGCATTTCTATGATATACTGGAGCCCAAAGATGAGGGCAAACAACTCACTGCTTTCTCTACTTCACTACTTACGTCTATCAAGTTCTTGGCATCGAAGACTTCGGCGATCTCGTACCCCAGGTAGTCCTCCTTTGTTCGGCCTAAACCCTCAATGTTGACATGCTGAACAACAACCTGAAAGACAGCGTTAAATAACCACACCATACTATACTGTTACATGCATAAAGCTGTCATGACATTCTAATAAATTACTTATAAATCACAAGCTTTGACAACAAACTCTCTCTAAGGGCTATAGCCCACATATTGCATCTCTGAGCTGTCGTTCAGAGACGCATGCTACTGAACTTAACTATGCCAAATCCATTGGTAGCTTTCAAGTAGAAAACCTGCAGCAATATTAGTGTGTACTGTTCATCAAACTAGGACCCCTGTGGAAATTATGTAATATTACAATGTAAGTTACAAAGGCTGCAACACTGTCTGGTTGGGAGTGCAGTAGCTATAGAGGACCTCACACAGCAGGTAGAAATGAGTTCTTATCACGAAGCTGACAGGTCGCACTTACGTTTCTGTTCTCCAGAATTTCTTGTTTCGTGTCCTGTTCTGGTTCCATGCCCTCCATATCGTCGTGGTTGACGCCTAAGTCGCGTCCCTGCATTGGCAGCGGGTCCAAACTCTAGAGAACGAACAAGTTAGATTAACAGTACCTCAAAGCTAACTGTCAAGACAGACAATGTGAGCACTTTCCATGATCGTGCTAGACAGTCACAGTTCTGCTACGTTTTCCCATGTTCATACATTAGGGAATATACAACTCATTTGGTCGTGCAACTGTACAGCATATTAACGCAGAAATACAGTCAAGAATTCAGCGTTAACTAACAATACAGTTAAACAACCCATATATACGACGGCTGGGTCTGACAGACGCGAAATGGAAAACTGGACGAGCTAGCAAGCAAAGTGTGCTACACAAAAGAGGGGAGAGGTCATTCTCAATTGTAGGACGCTTTGAGTTAATCGGAAATATGTTTACCCTGGCATGTACAGTCCCCATGCTGGATCGTTCGTTGCAATAAATATGTCCTGAAAATATGTTGAAGCGACGTTTCAATCGGAGAAACGCAAAAAATCTCTTGTTATTCAGCAGTGGACCCAGCCCCCTTCAAGGAAGACGCCATGACACTCAGACGCTGGGTCTGTCGGGGGCTCTGATTGGTCACAATAGGATTACTGTCATTCTAAACTAGGCGGGGTAAATTTTGTCAGACTGAGGGAGCGCGCCTCGTGAACGACCATTCCATACATGCAGATGGCCTCTTCTACAGACCCACTGCTGCAGTGTCCCAGCGGGGGGTGGGAATGGGACAAAGAAGCCCAAGCTGAGTCAACCAAACAGTGCTTACGCTCTCATACTGTATAGGCTATGCCTTTAGTTTATTATGAGATTATAATAGTGACTATACTACTAAGCCAGCAATTGCTTGATGTCTCTGCACTTGTTGCTCATTTCATGAGCCGAGAATGGTAGGTTGATATTTTGGACATTGCTACACATAAGGATTGGCTACACACACTTTCTTCAAACACTTGTCTTACCCTACTCACAGCAGGTCATAGCTTTCAGCGTGCGGCTCAATATTTTGGGTAGCATAGCCTACAAACAGCAGAGGGCACTATGACCTCACTTGCCTCAGAGCGGCTCTGACTTGCCTTAGCATCATAGTTTGCGCAACCAAGCCCAAAGTGAGATTCCTTCAAAAAAATCTACCTTCCTCAGAAATTACAACATCCCGAGAAAACATAGTCTTACGGCAAATATACGCCACAAGAAGCAATTGCCAAATCTTGCATTCGATTTGGTTGGCTGTTTTCAACGTTGGGAAAAGCAAAGGACTAAATGACCAAGTAGGCCTATAGGCTAGCTAGCCTATAAAGGAGTCTGGCATGACGCCCTGGCAAGTAAGAAAGTGGATAGGCCTATGCAATACAGTCTAACAAGACATTAGAAAAAGATGTCGTGGAATAATTCAAAATGCCACTATAATTTAATCCTCCCCAAACTGAATAGCATGTCTATGCCCATATTGCCTCTACGACTTAACGGAAACAAACGTCTGCCTCACATGGGTCTAACCTTTAAATTGATGCTCAAGAAGAACAATAATGATATTATTTGCCCGTGTCCATGGATGCAAGAGAAGAGATCTATTGATTACATTTTCCAAAGGAAGAAGACACAGTGGTCGCACCCAATTTAATCTATCCTCCCTCCTCCTCCTCTTCTCCCCGAATCAGTCTCTCTCTCTCTCTCTCTCTTGCTCTATCTCTTCTCTCTCCCCCTCTCTTACACCTCCAATCTCCTCCTCAAATGTGTGCAAACCAATCAGGAGCCGGCGTGCCGCGCGGAGGTCTCTGTGTCCTCACTCCCTCTGCCAGTACCAAAACGGTCCTCTTATCAAAGAAACACAACCTAAAAACTGCATTCAATCACCGCTTTTAACATGGGAAGTGCTTGTTTTTCCTGGGACGTTTGTTTGTTTTTCGCCCTCATAAATACTTGCGGTGCAATGGCAAACGTGGCTCTCTCAGGTAAGAGGATTCGCCTCTTCTTTCAATCCTTCTCTCACTGTCTCTCCACTCATTATAACATATCTCAGTATGCCTGATTTTCTCTTGGAAAGTCGTCTTTGGCTGGTCTGTATCTGAAGAGTTTCTAAAAAGAAAAAGTAGAGTTTATTTTCAGTGGTGTGGCTGTTTGTCTAGCAATTTAATATGTAAGCTAATTAGTGCTGCATTAACTTTTTGAATTGCTCAGTCTAGTCACACTGAAGTGAGAAAGTCCTAAATGCGATTGCCTAACTGGTGCGATCACTGCGGCTTCAGCCGCATCGGAAATTAAAAGTGCGTGCGTAAAACAATAATATTGGCCATATAGTAAGTATTACCACGATTAAATGTCCAGCATTTACCATGGTTTAAAAGTTTCATTTAATTCCTGGCGGCTTCCCCGAAGTCTCTCTCTAATGAGCATTGGGAACAGAAGCGCCGTGAATGGCCGGTGCGCATCTGGAATGACCCTGCCCACGGTGCCGCTCGATCTGTGAAAAAGGTGCCATTTAATGAGGCGATGTGTGACGAGGCAGTTTTCTCTGGTCTGGTTGAATGAATCGTGATTGTGATCTGATGCCGCGCATCTTCTTCTGGTTCAGCGCCCTGCCTCAAAGGGGGGTCCATATGGACTGCAGCGGGGAGCAGGATTGAGGTCCATCACGGTCCCTGAAGGTGTCGATCAAGCGAGTTATCGACCACTGTTCAGCAGCCGGCGACACGCTTCGTGATTCCCAATAGTGCATGCCGGGGATGAGAAGTCAATATCGAGACATGTACCCAGGGGTGATCGAGTGGGCTTTGTTAACCCTTGAATGATGGATAGGCAAGATCCAATTTTCACGTAACCAATTCATTTGTTTGCGCTGCAAGTTGGCCAGTGTTTCTTTATGTTGAGTTCATTTCATTAGATTATTTAAAAATCACTCCCGTTAGACTTTATTTCATTCTGGTACATTCATTGTATACCTGCTTCCATATCCTCAGGCTATAAGCTGGCTGCATAACTGAAAGACTTTCTGTCTTTTGTTTTTCTGACTGCCCCCAACATTATTGCTCCTTTAATCCCCCCCTCTTGTCTGGGAGAAAACTGAGCAGTCATCCACTCTATAAAAAAAATATTGTAATTTCATTTTTATTGTTTATTTATTGGCGTTTTTGTATTCCTGGGCGAGGGGCCAGGGAGCGGGGGGCTTAACCCCTCGTCAGAGCGGGCGGTTGGAAATAAACGCAGGGCTTATGGGTCCATGCCTGTCTGAGACCGGCTATTTTTACACAGATGAAGCGCAGAGATTTGGAGCAGTGGGGTAAACTGCGGCCCCGTCTCCAACACAAATGACAGACAGATCAGGCACAAAATAAGACAGAGAGACAGACTGAAAGAGAGAGAGAGAGAGAGAGAGATAAGGAGAGAGAGAGACAGAGAGAGAGAGAGGGGAGACCTCAAGCGCCCATTCGCATCAATCTGCATCAATTCGGGGCAGGCACTGAGATAAGCGGGGCTGGCCCCGGGGTTTAGCCCCAGATGTGCCTTGGCCCCTCGAACAATAACCATGTCAATTAGAATCCTCCCGGGCTGGGAGGCGAGCGAGGGCGCCGGCCGCGCCTCTCCACATGTCCGTCCACTGCCTCATTTATCCATCACCCCCCAGCTCTCTGTGTTTGCACAATGTTTGGCACGAAGTTTGCACAACGTTATATGTGTGGTGTCCTGTTGAGGTCTAGTTTTGATCATTTCTTTTGTGTTTATGCTAATAATACAATAAAATCTATTTAATAGATCCAACAGCTTCCAAGTCCAAAACTGATGTCCAGTTGGATGAAAGTATGAAATGTAATTAATTCTTGCAGTAACGCTTCTCTTCTGACTAGTTTGCTGGTGTGCAATTATGGTGAAACACTCTATGTTTTTTTGCATGTATTTCCCTAAATGTTGGATTTTAAAGAGAGGACAGATTGCACTATAATTTGAGTTGCATCAGTCATGCTTTTCCATCTTTCCGGTGCCTCTTTTCACCATAAAAACATCCCTAATAACTGGTGTCCTGCTGGAGTGTGGAGTCTGGCACACTTCTCCTTTGAAAGCACAAGATAATTCAGGGTTTGATTTGCAAAAGAAACACAATCTCGCAAATGAGAAAATTATTCGTGCAATTTTGGTAATAGTCACTCTTCGGTGGGAAGTGACCACAGACGTTGTTGTGGTTTCGCAGACAGCCCGAGCATACTGATTCTGTTTTTTATTTATTTATCTTCTTTTTTTTACTCTCTCTCTCTCTCTCTCTTTCTTGAATTTCTTTTTGATTAGTCCCGGACACAGATGAGTGTTCGGAGTCCACGGACGACTGTCACATTGACGCCATTTGCCAGAACACCCCCAAGTCCTTTAAGTGCATCTGCAAGCCTGGATACAAAGGAGATGGGAAACAATGTGAAGGTGAGCATATGTCTGATATCACGCATGTGTGTGTGTTGAAACTGGCTTCTGAGTATGTGCATTTTATTTTGTTAACATGGTCATTTGGTTTGGGTGTGTGTGTGTGTCTGTGTCTGTGTTTGTGTCTGTGTCTGTGTCTGTGTCTGTGTGTCTGTGTAGCTGTGTGCATGCAATTGCTCTTGACGTGTGGCCATTGTTATATACTCTGAAGTGTGCGTCTGTGTGTTTGTCTGCCAGTCTTAACTGGTGGATGAGGCATGGTTGGCTAATGGCAGGTCATCCAGCTGTTTCATAGTAGCTCCCACCCCCACCACCATCACTGCCGTCACCCCCCCCCCCCCCCCCCCCCTCCTCCTCCCATTGCCCGGGGCCCCCCCACGGACTCTCCTAATTAGAGTGGAGGAAGTGGACTTGGGAAGGTGTGAGCCAGAGGGGGGTGGGAGAGGGGGGAGCACCTGGCTGTGCCTTCACACCTCCCCCTCGTTTTCTGCCTGAGAGCACGCCACAGCTGGAGTTAACACACACACACACACACACACACACACACACACATACACACAAATACACAAATGAACACATGAATACACACAAACAAAAGTACAATACACATACACACATATACACAAGTAAGGCTGCACTGTTACATACTATCGTTATACTCACACACACACACACACACACACACACACACACACACACACACACACACACACACACACACACACACAGACATGCACACAGACATACAGCAACACATTTGCTTAGAACGGAAAAGCTGCCATACAGCCATAAAGGCATACACACATTTTCATAACACACACCGACATACACACACAGGCTTTGCATTTAACTATGCCTGCTCAAAATGACCTGCCCATCATGTTCGCCACTCTAAAGTGATTCAATACTTCAAATTGCTTACTCCCGACTTACCGTAAGAGACCTACCTCCCATGCCAGGGGAGGCTATAGGGAACATTCATGCTCACGAGATCAGGTTCGAGATGCAGACTGCACTGTTTGCTCTGGTTCTCTGGAGCAGGGCCTATTCAAATGCAGCCTACTTATATATGCGTCTGTGGGAGACTGTGAGAGCTAATACAGGAGTCCTTTCCAGTGCATCGCAGTTTTAGTATATTTATCTGTTTACCTGTGTCGCCGGTAAGAACATGCACACATAAACATGCACACACACTCACCCTTACACGTATACAAACACTTGCACAGTCAAACACACACACACACACACACACACACACACACACACACACACACACACACACTCATTTACCCACATAGACACGTACTTGCACAGTCAAACACACACATACTCATACAGTGATTTAGTGCTGTTTTTGAGCTATATATGTGGTTTTCTAAAGTAGCTTGCCATGATGTGTGCTGGTCCCTGACACACCTGGTTTCTGAATGGAGAGGTCTGGCTTCCTCTCCCAGTCCCCTTTCTCCAAACCTGTGCCCAGTCCACTCTTCCAGACCTGTACCCACTCTTCCAGACCTGTACCCACTCTTCCAAACCTGTGCCCAGTCCACTCTCCCAAACCTGAGCTCACTAGCCTACACAAGCTTTGCCATTTCTCACTGGGCCTCTCCTCTGGCTCCCAGTCAGTTAGTAGTCAGCCAGTCAGTCAGTCAGTCAGCCAGTTCAGGTGGTATGGCTGAGTGATCATCCCTATAGGATTGGGTGGCAGGTGTGTATACTGTTGCTTGAAGGTCCATGCACATGCTCAGTTGAATGGAAAACTTAGTTGAGTAGATTTAGCTTCCTAGCTGCAGTTTAACATGGAATAAGTAACTGTATGCTATGTGTGTGTGTGTGTGTGTGTGTGTGTGTGTGTGTGTGTGTGTGTGTGTGTGTGTGTGTGTGTGTGTGTGTGTGTGTGTTGCCTCTCATGAAAAAGATCTTCAGAGAGTTACTTCACAGACCTGAAAAAGGCCAGTTTATCCTGTGGCGCTACCTGTCCTGGGTACAAAGTTCATTTGTGCGTATGTCTCCCTGAACAAGCATTGGCAGTGCTGCGTTTTGAAAATATCCCGGTAGATCTCTTTATGAGATTGAAATGAAATGTACTCCCACCTGCCTA
>NC_055978.1:3769111-3774111 GCF_018492685.1 Alosa sapidissima | reverse complement strand
GAATAAGTATGCACGGATGGTCGGATGACCGGAAAACACTGTGCCTGCCTGATGGCCTGCTAGCGTGGGCAGAGAGACGTCAGAAATACCTCCGCTCACACATAAACGTCCTGTGATTTTTAAGTTTGTCCAGATTCAGCTGTTAGCGAAGTCGCCCACACAGTCATATACATCTTATACATCTATTCTATATATCTTTTCAGCCTGCGTTTAGGAACGGAAAGAACTGTACATTATTACTCTCAAGTCTGTCTACATGCCTGTTGTCTGTGTGACATGTTCCATAGCTACACCTTTTCACCATAATAGCAAGTTGACGGAGACTCTATGATGGCAATTGTTTGTCGGACAAAATGGCAGGAAGCAACAAAGGGGGGATATAATATCATCCTTCTGATAGGTCGGATTGTGTGTGTGTATGTATATGTGCATGTGTGTGTATGTGCATTTGTCTGTGTTTTTCTGTTTGTGTGTGTGCGTGTGTGTGCGTGCCTGTGCGCAGGAAGGCGTTGCGTAGGCATCCCTGTGTCACATGTCACCATGTCTCGGCGCTAATTGATGAAAGCTTGCGTATCGGGCCTGGCTGATTAAAGCACCATCACAGCCCAGCTCCTCGCCGTCTGGCTGCCTGGCTGCCTGGCTGCCTTCACCGGTTCTGATTCCGATTTTCATTTGTTTTCTCGACTCCCGTCCTGCCGTCGGCAGCTGGACTCAATATGTTGATAATTTGGCCGTTTTTACGAATGTCTGAGGAAGTGCGGCCTGTTTATTTTCTTTTGGAAGTGTTTTTTTCCCTCCCTCCCTCTCTCCCTCTCTCTTTCCTCCTCTACATCTTTCCCCTCACTCCTACGCGAGATCTGAGGCGAGAGAGGACACTGCTGCTGGCCCAGAGGAATGTCCGACGTCCCGTGTCACCACGGAAACGGCAGGAAAAGGGGTGGGTGGATGTTGGGGTTGAAAGAAAGTGGAAAAAAAACCAAGGTGCTTTAAGGTCCAAGATATGTTCCCCATGCTCCCCAAGTTCCCCAACGGCACTTCTGGCCTCTTTCTGCCCCATGTTCTAGCTTTTCCATGCCTCTCCCCTTTCTTTAGTTCCTGTGTGTGTGTGTGTGTGTGTGGGTGTGTGTGTGCGTGTGTGTGTGTGTGTGTGTGTGTGTGTGTGTATGTGCATGTGGGATTTGGCAGACACTTTTGTCCAAAGCGACATACAAATAACAAAAAAACAATAGTTCAATTTAACAGTAAAAATCAATCAATAGCCTAATGAAAATAAACAAATACTATAATATACAAACCATAACGCAGAGAAGAAACCCTTAATAAACTAAGTGCATGTTGAATAGATATGCCTTTAGACCCCTCTTGAAAGACCCAAAACGGAGAGCACTGGGCAACTCATTCCACCAACATGGAACCACTAAGGAAAAGAGCCTTGAATTTGACCTAGCATTGGCTGGTCGACACAACAGACGCTACAAGCTCAGAGAAGTTATCTGTCGGTCATCAATTACGACGCCCAAGTTACATGACGATTTAGTTGGGGTCAGTGAAGATGAGTCAAGCTGGATGTTAATCTGTTGGGGAATAGCTGTTTTAGCTGAAAACACTAAAAGATCAGTTTTTGAGAGACTAAGCTGAAGGTGCCAATCCTTCACCCAGACTGAAATATCCTTAAGGAAATATCCTTAAGGTGGAAAGATAGGTAAAGTTAAGTGCCATCCGCATAGTCATGATAGTCAAATCCACGGCAGTGAATGGTCTCACCTAAAAAAGTGGTGTAAATAGAGAAAAGCAGGGGCCCTAATCCTGATCCCTGAGGCACACCTGTGGTGAGGTCATGAAACTTTGAAAATCCTGTCCCTGCCAGGACAGACTGAAAGAACGCCTTTTAAGGTAAGATTCAAACCAGTCAAGAGCTTTCCCAGATATTCCCAGTTCAAATAGTGTAGAAAGGAGAATGTCATGGTTAACAGTATCAAAGGCTGCAGATATAGACAGACAGAAGAGCAGTTTTCAGTAGAATGACCACTCTTGAATCCAGACTGCATAAGGGCTAGTAGGTTATTCTGATAACGAAAGTCACATACTTGCTTGAAGAATATTTTCCCCAAAATCTTTGACAAGAAAGGAAGAAGGGAGACATGTCTGAAGTTCTTCACATCAGTTGGATTAAGTGTTCTTTTCTTTAGCAAAGGTGTAACCCTATGCCTGTTTAAAAGAATAAAGAACTATTCCAGAACTGAGTGAAGTATTAAACACATGTGTGACTGGCGGTAGGACAGCAGGTGTGATAGACTGTAGAAGAGTGGACGGGACAGGATCCAAAGGGCATGTTGTTGAACGACTTTGAAGCAGTTGAGAGACCGCTTCCTCATCAAGAGGAGAGAAAGAGTCCAACGATGCCATCATGCCAACACAAGGCAAAGCCCTCCTTATAGGATCATCCAACTGAGCACTTATTTTAGCAACTTTTGCTGACAGTGAAGTAGCTGATGGCGGTGGTGGAGGATTGAGAAGTTGAGAGTTGAAAGTGGAAAAAAGTTTTCTACTGTCAGTGTGTTTGTATGTGTGTATGTATGCTTGAATATGTGTGTGTGTGTGTGTGTGTGTGTGTGTGTGTGTGTGTGTCCCTCATTTTATGTCTTTCTCCCCCCCCCCCCCCCCCACACACACCACCCTCTGTCCTCTCCTCTCCTCCTGTTGTATCATGCACATCCATATCGTGTCCAAAATTAAAAGTACACAGGCTTAATCAAACCAAACAAGACAAGCGCTCCAGTTTAAACTTGCAGCGGGTGAGGGAGAGCGAGCGCAGTGGGGGAAGGAGGGGGGGGGGGGGGGGGCGCACGGGATGCCAGATCCTCTCGTCTGAGCGCTTGGCAGAGGCCACGCTGCATTGAAAGATGACATGTGAAGAAGTGTTGTTGTTTTACCACTCCTACCATTTGTAGAAAGTGGAGGATCCTCTGCCTGGCACACACACACACACACACACACACACACACACACACACACACACACACACACACACACACAAACACATACATATACATGCACACACTTACAGCCACACAGACAGACATACATACAGAGAGAGAGAGAGAGAGAGAGACACACACACACACACACACACACACACACACACACACACACACACACACACACACACACACACACATACTCACACTCACACATACTCACACACATACACACTCGCATGGCAGACCACCTCAGCCCCGTCGGCTGGGCATGGGGTATCACTCATCAGAGGGCTATTAACTGCACACCATATGAGGGGTGCGGTGCTGTACAGGGCTGGTGGTTAGGGCGTGTCCCTGTCTGGGCAAGGTGTGTTTGGGTTCAGAGCGAATGCCTGAGCCCGGCTCTGGGACTCGTGCCTGTTCCCTCCCCTCAGCTTGTGGTGGGAGCTCACACGTACGTGAGGTGTTGTGGTGGGCCTGGGATGATCAGACTGGATCCTAATTGGTGTTTTAATGTTTAGAGTTAAATGTTTGATTAAGGTTTTTAGGCTAGATGTTTACCCATGCACATAAAATGAAGGGACACTTTATTAATGTTATTACTGCTGCAGAGACTTCTAGCCTTCTGTCTGTCTGTCTGTCTGTCTGTCTGTCTGTCTGTATGTATCTGTTTGTTATTCTCTTCTCACCTTCCCATTTTATTGGTGTGAAAATAAACTCTTTTACACACAACTGTTGGTAACCATAAACTTCCTCACCACATATGTGTGTATCCACACCAACCTTAGTATCATTCCAACCAAGTTCAGCTCAATTCAGTATAGTTCGATGCAATTCGGTTCAACTGGGGTATGACTTGGACTCTTATTCCCCCAACTGCCAGTTGCCATATTAGCAAATGTGTTACATATAAATAATAAAAAGTTCACTGTAATTTTCTTACGAAACAAATCCTCTTTTACACACTCAAAATGCACAAGCATCATGCTGTCTCTCTCTCTCTATACCCCCCCTTCTCTCTCTCGTTCTCTCTTTCGGTAAGGCCGAAGTTAACAGGACAGTAAAGTCCTCTCTGCTGCGTGCTGAGTTAATGAGACGGCTGGCGGGGCTAAAATAGGAGCCGTGTCGCCAGGTAAAGCCAGGGGGCATATAAAACCCCAGTCGGGCGACAGAGCTATGTGGAGGACCAGCCTCTGGGATCTCTCTCTGTGTGTGTGTGTGTGTGTGTGTGTGTGTGTGTGTGTGTGTGTGTGTGTGTGTGTGTGTGTGTGTGTGTGTGTGCGCAGCGTGTGTTTGGGTATAGGAGTGTGTGTGTGTGTGTTTGTGTGTGTGTGTGTGTGTTTGGGTAGGAGTGTGGTGTGTGTGTGTGTTTGGGTATTGGAGTGTGTGTTTGTATGTGCATTTGTTAGTAATGGAGTGGTTTTGTACTGTGCATACAGTATGTTTGTAATTATGACCATGCATGTTGGTTTGTCTGACTACCTGTGCGTGTTTGTGTTTGTGTTTGTGTTTGTATCTGTGTTTGTGTTTGTGCATGTGTGTGCGTGTGTATGTGTGTGTTTGTGTACGTGTGTGTGTGTGTGTGTGTATATGTGTGTGTGTGTGTGTGTGTGTGTGGTGTGTGTGTGTGTGTGTGTGTGTGTGTGTGCACATGTCTCTGCCTTCACATGGCTCCTGCGGCCCCAGACAGTAGTGATGACACCGGCTCTGTTTATGGCGGGGTGATGCGACGCAGGGAGCCGCCGCGCATTAGCCAATAAGCCTCGCCCGTGTAGGACCCTGGGCTCATTTGAGCCAATAAGCCGCACTGATCCTGCCCAGTGAAGTCAGTGGAGTGGAGCGCATTGTTGTTGCTGCCGCCATGCTCGGCTGATAACAGCCATAAAGCTCTCAACACGCACAAATAAAGCACCGGTTAAGCACCACGGACGGCTCGTTAAGCCAAGGGCCTGCTTAACCGACATCCCACTGACAACATCAGAGCTCCCTCTGGCTCTGCACTTAAACCAGGGGCTTCAT
>NC_055978.1:3749111-3751611 GCF_018492685.1 Alosa sapidissima | reverse complement strand
TACCAGCGGAGTTGTCCGTCAGCTCTGCCCTGTGCTCTCCGCTGGTCAGCGCTGTTTTCTTTAGAGATCCACGTCGTATTTTTAGGCCGGAGTTTTAGTCTGTGGCCGCTGGAAACGCTGTGCGCCGGGACACACTAAGGTGTCCTCTGTGCCGGAGGAGTGGGGCAGGACGGGGCAGAGCCTCTTCTAGCGCCACCTGCCCAACGCTGGACGCACGGATCTATAGACCCTTTCAAGAGAGTTCCATTATCAGCATCATAGTTGGCCCCACAAGGCTTCCGTTTTAACATTCCATATGTTATCTTAATGCAGAGGAAGTAGATTGGGAACCAAATAGAACGTTCAAGCATTGTTTTTGTTTCTATTGTTGAAAGGATCTATAGGAGAAAGGGACGCTCGTTTGCGTCTGCCAGTCAGTATTCGTTCCCTCTCTTTTTGTATTGCCCCCCCCCCCCCCCCCCTCTCTCTTGAATTCAATTCAATTCAATTAAAAAAAAAAAGCTTTATTGGCAGGGCCATTCAAAAAGAAAGTGTTGCCAAAGCATATACAGTTTATACATTTAGAAAACATTAGAACATAAAATTACATAGAATCACAAAACAGTATCCCCCCCTCTCTCTTTCTCTATTTATTCTCTCTCTCTCACTCTTTCTCTCTCTGTCTCACACTTTCTCTCTCTCTCTATTCATTCTCTCTCTGTCACTCTTTCTCTCTCTGCTGAACAGCCGTCCTCTGTCAGTGAATTGGCCATGTAGGCTGTTTAGACCAAGCAGTTGCGGTCACCTTCAGTAAACGTACACACAGGACACAAAAAATCCCCCGACCACACTGCGTTTTAAAAACATCCATTAATGCCCCAAAGACGTCCATTAATGATGACATCAGAGAAGTCAGGGGAAGCTTCAAATGGGTTTTCCCTTGTAAATGCCATTTCAATTGAATCCATCAAACTCTCTCTCTGTCATACTGACACTACACATACAATACTATAAGTACTAATGTTATTATGTAATATTATAATATTTTAAAGTGTTAAGGTGTTAATGTAGAAATAAATGTGGCGTGTGTGTGTGTGTGTGAGAGAGAGAGAGAGAGAGAGAGAGAGACAGAGAGAGAGAGTGAGAGAGAGAGAGAGAGAGAGAAATAAAGACAGAGAAGGAGTTAAAGTGTGTGTGTGTGTGTGTGTGTGTGTGTGTGTGTGTGTGTGTGTGTGCACCCTTGTGTTTGATGAAGAGATTGGGGAGGGTTATTGGACGAGGGCGTCTTGAGCTGAAGGACATCAATGGCGCCTGCTGAAGAAAAGACCTCATTGAAATTCATGGCTTAGTACCTATAGCATTGTACGTGTAGTGTCAGTGTGTGTGAGAGAGAGAGAGAGTTTGACAGATTTCAATTAAAATGGCATTTACAAGGGAATGGATGGCAGGAAAGAGAGGCTGAAGAGGAGGGTGTGTGTGTGTGTGTGTGTGTGTGTGTGTGTGTGTGTGTGTGTGTGTGTGTGTGTGTGTGTGTGTGTGTGTGTGCGTGCGTGTGTGCGTGTGTGTGTGTGTGTGTGAAAGAAACTTAAGTGCCTGTAAGTGTCTCCATCTTGCGTAAGTATGTGTGTGCAGTTGTGCGTGCGCTTGTGTGTCTGTGTGCACATTTGTGTGCCAGAAATATCTAATCAGTTTGAATCACCGCAAGCATTAAGCAAAGCAGACGCTCCTTTGGAAAGCATGTATTTCTCAATGGGTCACTAAAATACAAACCAACCTTAGCCTGGTAATCCAAACTCTTTTCCAATCATCTCCAAGCTTCCCTCAAGCACTTTCGGAAGAAAAAAAACACCCATCGGACACTTGTACTTCAGATTTTTCCACTGGTCCTGGCATTTTCTAGCCCACAGCCGATGTGTAAAGCCTTATCCTTCCCATTTTATCGTCCCCAGGGCCCTCTGAATTGTTTATGTATTAATTTCCTCTTTTCTGGTACGCAAACCCAAAATCTCTCTCTCTCTCTCTCTCTTTCTTTCTCTCTCTCTCTCTCTTGGCCATGTTTTTAAAACCTAGTTAGAAGTGGAAGCAATCTTCGGGGTATTTTGAAAGTACCCCAAAGCCCTCTCTATATTGCTGTAAACCTGACGTGGAAAAACCGCAAAGACAAATCTATTCTATCCATCTTTGGAGCCGGGACTGCACCAAAGGGCCCTTTGAAGAGCGAGGAGAGCGGGCCAGGACTGTGCCTGCTTGTAATTGTTGTATAAATTGTTATACACAGGGCCTTGAAAGGGCCGTCTGTTTGATATTGCATTTTGGCCTTTTAAAAGGGAGACGGGGGGAGAGAAGAGTTGTCGGGGGGTGGGGGTGGAGGGGTGGAGGGGGGGGATTGGAGATCTGAAAGCGTCTTTTTAAGTGGTGGCATCACAGATGGCTCTGCACTTCCTGTGAACCAGAGGTTTACACACATGCACACGCGTGCACACATGCCCACATTCTCACACACACACACACACACACACAC
>NC_055978.1:3726611-3741611 GCF_018492685.1 Alosa sapidissima | reverse complement strand
CTATGCCCTGTCTATGTTCTTTCTGTATCTTGTCTGCTTCTCTGCATCTTTCTTTCTTTGATGCATTCTTTCTTTCTTGTCTTGTTCTAATGTGTTTCCCTCGGCACTCTCTGCCTCGCTGTCTCTGTCCACCTATGATGCCCCCCCCCCCTCCTTTTTTTCTCTCTCCATCAGTCTTTCTGTTTTGGGAGCATTACGACTCCTCTTTCTCTCCTCTTTCTGTCTCTTCTCTCCGATCAGATTAGACAGGCCTTTGAGAGGGTGCATAGTAGTCCCTATAGTGCATATCTCCATCTACTGTATCTCTCTGTCTGTTTCTGTCTCTCTCTCTCTCTCTCTCTCTCTCTCTCTGTCTGTCTGTTTTTGCTCAGACACTCTCCCTCCTTTATGAGGTGTTGTTGAGTGTGCTTGCCTATCTCTGCTGATTTGTCTCGGCTCTCGGCCTGTGCTTGTAATGTCAGCGCTGGAAACATCCCTCAAAATAATACAAAACGGCACAGAGGTGATGCTATGTGTTTATAATAAGCAGTAACTGTGCTGTGTATGTGTGTGTGTACATGTGAATGGGAGAGAGAGAGAGAGAAACAGAGAGAGAGAAACAGAGGAAGACATTTCAAGGACTGTACTGTCAGTTTTTAATTGCATTTAAAGCTCAAAGCAGTGTAGTTTATGCAAGGGATTGTGTGCTTGTATATGTGTGTGTGAGTGTGTGTGTGTGTGTGTGTGTGTGTGTGTGTGTGTGTGTTTGTGTGAGGCTCCTGAAGTGTCCCATGTCCCTCACAATCATTATATGCCACCAGTGACATGTCACTATGGAAACGGCGGCTGCCAGCACACATGTGATGACACCGAGACTGGACCAGTGTGTGGCTGCCACCAGAAATATGCCCTACACTCTGACAGCAAGACCTGCATCGGTGAGTAACACACACACACACACACACACACACACACATACGGATGGAGAGGAAATGCCTTGTCATGTAGTGATGATGAACTGAGACTGAGAGAAACTCAGTCAGCACATTTGATTCAAACACATACGCTCTTTCTGTCTCCCTTGTTCTGTCTCTTTACATATGCACATACACATACATCTACACATAAATATATACATGTTCATATATACACACCTACAGAGAGACAGAGAGAGAGAGAGATAGAAAGAGAGAGGGGGGCGAGCGAGAATTATCCCTGCAACACTTTCAGAAGCAGAAAAGGGGCATCAGATTGCAGTTGTCTTGTGAACAGCTACGGGCCAGTGCCTGGCTGGGCCGATTCCCGAGTCAGAGTAGTGATGAACAGCACACACCCCTTCCCCTACACCCCCAACCTAACCCCGCATCGTAGTCAATTCCAGGTCAGACATCCATTTCACAAGATCCACTGAGTCCCGGCGTCCTACAGAGCTGCACTTGGCAAGCCTAGCCCGGCTGTTTAGACATGCATGTGCCTGACCTTCACAGAGACCTTTCAGCTGGGTAGAAGCCAGTGAAACGCAGACCTGCAAGGCACGGTCCACCTGGGCCAAAATGTCCCCAGATTTCCAGGGGTCCTCATTAGGATAGGAATAGATGAGCAGGTGAATCAAACGTTCCCATTTGCACCATTTGCACTCAGACTTACTTAGATTTTCTTTTTTTTTTGGATGGCACTAATGTGGTCATTCATCTTTCTCTCTCTCACACACTCTCTCACTCATTTTCTCTCTCACTCCCTCTTGCTTAGTCACACACACACACACACACACACACACACACACACATAAACTAACCGAAACTCACAAGTGTTAGAGTAGAAAATGAGGCCGTTAATGTGTCATAGTCCTGGCCCGAGCTTCAGTAGCATGTTTGGGGAGGGGTGGAAGGGTGGGGGGGTGGGGAGGGAGGGAGATGGGGTGGCCACTGGGAAGTTAATCACCCAGACATCCGCGGCTGAAAAACACATTCATCATCCGCATTACGCCAGTGAAAAAAATGAGGAAAAATACAAAAAAGGGGAGAAAAGAGCTGCCCATCCGCCGGGCTGAGCACTGACACGTTTTCCAAAGGGGAGGGGTTTTAAAAAAAAAAACATTTAGCACACGCACCACACCACCACAGCAGCTGTGTCCAGGGGCGATAAAAAACTTTTTTATTTGCTGAAGACAAATGGCCAATTCCAGGTAAGTGGTGGTGTGTCATTTTTTCTTCGTTCCTTTCCTCCGCTCCAGTGTCATGTTTGCCTTGGACGCAGATCTTTTTTTTTTTCTTTTTTTGCCTTTCATTTTCTGTACAATTCCTTACTCCACTTTTTTTGGGAGCAATGTGGAGAAGGTCTGGGGGTTGTGGGAGATGGTGGAAAGGCTTCCAAGATGACTGTGAGTGTCGTTGAGAGGTGCGTATCGATCCCCCGTGACCTCTTCCTGGCTAAATGAGCTTCAGAAAACGCTGTTTCAAAATCCAGACGCCTGCAGAAGTCCATTACCAAAGACCCGTTGGAAGGCTTTTTGTGCCTGTGTGAATTTTTATGTCCTGATTGAAAAAAAAGATTTTTAAATAACCATTCATCATCTCTTTGAAGATATAGTAGGTGTGTTTGCATGTGTGTGTATTTATATGTGTGTGTGTGTGTGTGTGTGTGTTTGAATACACTCGTGTACGACCAAAAATGTTCCAGACGGTGTCTGCGCAGCTAGTAGAGTGCCTACATCTCAGCAGCAGACCTTGGCCGTTGGTTGAAGCTATTCCTCTTTTTTGTCGACTACAAGTTTTGCGGTTGGCTCCGACACACTCGCGTTGCTATGTTACTTATGGGGTTACCATGAGTCGTTCTGACAGGTCCGTGCTGTTTAGACTCAGGCCATCAGTCATGGCCCATGCTGTCATGCTCAGCACACGCAAATGGACGGTGAGCCCATTTGCAGGACGCTTTTAACGCCCGCACCTCACCCGCAGGGGTGCGTCTAATTAGTTCCATTCGGTGCTGCGGCCAAAGAGTGTTGAAACGCGAATGTCACAATTCGTCTGACGCACTTACTGTAAGAACATTATGTGAAGCCTCTATGAAGGAGGGAAAAGAGCAGGGGAGATTTTTGTTAATATTGTTTTTGGGAGATTTTTTTTAATTGTACTTCACAAAGAGACTATTTTTTTGTGATTGTTTTATTCAGGTCACAAATATCTACAAAATGGATGTCAAAAGTGGAGCCTTCTGTTAAGGCTTTTGCATTTGGTTTTGTTTGTATTGCGTCTTGTTATGACTGTTATGACTGAATATTGCACTCACATGTCTCACATGTACTGCTGTTTGTGAAACCAGTGGAATAAATCTTTGATATTGCCGTGTACTGTCTTTCCTACTAAATCACCCTAAACTACAGTGTGTGTGTGTGTGTGGGGGGGGGGTCCTACCCCCACCACCATATCCTCTACCACCCATCTCCCTTTCCCCCCTCTCCTCCTCCCACATTTCTCCCAGCACTCACTGACCCTGAATTGACCTGGAAGCGTTTCCCCCGCACTGCCCTGTTGTGCTCAATCATGGTTTTCCTTTCCAGCACTGGAAGTGAAGCAGCCTGGACCATCTGAAGGTGGGGTGAGCCGGGAGGGGGGGGTGTCTGCAGGGGTCAAAGGTCACCCGGAGTGAGGAGATATCCCTCCTGCCCCCTCCTCTCTCCACTATTCCCTATCATGGACCCCACATGGATCTTACTCTTCTCTGTCTGTTTGTAGACATGTTCTATGGGACTCCTCTTCCCCTCTTTGTGCAATGCTCTAAAATGTCCCCCTTTCTTCCCTTGCTCCTGTTTGTAGTGTCCTCATAGGTTTCCCTTGGCTCTTCCTGTGTAACACTCTCATAGGTCCTCCACTCCTTTGTGCAGTGCTCTCATAGGTTCTTCTTCCTCCCCCTGTGTCTGGCGATGTCATAGGCTTCTTACTCCCCTTCCTCCTACTTTCTGGTGATAGTCACTGATTGCCTGTCTTGTCTGAGCATTGTTGTTCAAATAAAAAAAAGAAATATTCAAGGGTGATTCAGAGCTTTTGGAAAACAGTGTGACTAAAGCAAAGAAAGAATTGGGAAAAAAAGAGACAAACAAACTCCACTCGAGCAAACATCTCAATTGCAGCCTGATCAAACTGAAGAAACCCCCTAAGACAATTCAAAACACAGCCAATCAAAAGGCCAAAGAATGAAAAATTTGATCTGAAAATACGTCCCCCTGTCCTTGATTCCCGGACGTGCCCAACCCAGCCTCCCTCCCACAGTCCTGTCCTCCTCTGTTCCCTCCGCCCCCAAAAGAGCAAGCCACACCACCCGACGACTCACCCATCGACCCCCGTCCACCTTCGTCCTCCTCCACTCCATCTCTCATCCCTCTCTCCTTTTTGCACTTAGAGTTGAGTCCACTCATCCTCCGTTTTTTTTTCTCCCACTCAGCCCATGTCTCGGACCCCACGCCTCTTGTCATGCTAGCAGCATGCACCCCCTTCCCTCTCCCTTCTTCATGAGTCTGTTTGGCTCTATGTCATCTTCCCCCGCTATCCTCTGTGTCTCTCTTCCTGACCCTCAGCTTGTGCCCTCTCTCCGTAACACACTACTCTCATCTGTCTGCATGGGAACAGTGTCTGCATTTCTACCTTTTATTTTAATTATGTTTGTTTTGTTTGCTTTTGGGTTTGTTTTCTCCTTTTTTACCGACCGGTAACCCTTGAATAGTAATCCTCCTCCTTTTGCTTGTTGTGCACCAAATTCCTTGTCCATAATAGAGGTAGAAAATTAATGATTAATTATTCATTTCTCCCTTATTCCCCAAAGTTGTTCCTCTATTTTACCGTTGTGTACTTTTTTGCCCATTAACGCCCCCAACCCCGCCCCTCCCCCCCCCACCTCCACATAGGTCCACATAGTCAGGACTCTTTCATTTCTTAGAAACTCCAAGAGTCCACCCTCCCCCTTCACCAGCAAATAGTCCCAATCCTCTCCTGAAATGGACACACACTTGCATACACCCACACACACACACACACACACACAGTCAAACATACACAGTCACACATAAAAGGCACAGTTGTGCCTTATTTTAGAGAACACTTAAACTTCTTTCCTTTCTCACCCACGTTATCACCTCTATTTTTGTGAACCACTCGCCAACCAACATGCACATGAACGCACACACACACACACACACACACACACACACACACGCTAGACATTTAAGTGTAGAGCCATCACATAACACACCTTCTGCACAAGCAGGAAGTCCTTTCTAATGCTATTTTGTAAAGTGAGTTGTCCATACAGTGCCCCATCCACCCCCTTATCAGAATCTTCCCAGATTACCCACTGTCAGGTTCTGGCCTCTTTAGACTCTTACTAACCCATGCCTGCCCATTCCCTTCTCTGCTGTGCCAGAAATGTGCATGCCACCGTAACTACGGCGACCTGCCCGCTCGACTGCTGCCATTGCTGTCACCTGCTATCTGCTACTGCCGATTGCCCCATCCACCCCCACACCCCTTCAGCCAATCGCTGCCAGCCACTGCTCCGCTTGGGAACCATGTTCTCCTGCGTTGACTTGACTGTCCAAGCCAGTTGTGATGTGTTCCATAGACAAACAGGCAACCAGCACTGTCCCAGACTGACATTCAGCTGTCTGCATGCTCTACCTCTCTCTTTCTCTCTCTTTGTCTCTTTCTCTCTCTCTTTCTTTCTTTTCTTCCTCTTGCTCTGTAACCTGTCTTTCTCTCTTTTGTTCTCTCTCAGTCTATCTCCATCATCCCTCGCCTAGCGTTCCATTTCTCCCATGTCTCTTGCACCATGGGAGGCGATTGTACTTGGTTCATGGCTTCTTTCCAGTTTGTCATCATCACCCCCTGAAGCTCCCCCCGTCCTGTTTTTGTAGTGTTTTTATATTTGTTTTCCATCACTCTGTCCTCCTCTCCACTGGTCTTGTCTCTTCCTCATGCAGTTTGTCTCCGGCCAAGTAGTGTTCATCCATCCATCCATCCATTCTTCCTTCCATCGATCCTTCCATCCATCCATCCATCCTTCCATCCATCCATCCATCCATCCATCCATCCATCGCTTCTGCTCTTCTTTATCTCGTCCTCTGTTCTGTCTCTGTCCTCATGCTTTTCTGTTCTTTAGCCAGGGAGTTTCTGTGTCAAAAGACTGGTCGTTTGATATGGAAGACAGGGACTACAACGGCGACATCGGCAACGTCAGTGCCCCCTCCCCAGTCCACCCTAACACCCCCTCCTCTGTCATACCTATCCCACCCCATCCTTTCCTTCACTACCCCAAAGTGACCCTCTTTTTAAAAAAACAAAAACAAAATGTCATCCCCCTCCTTCCCTTCCAGTCAGTAAATATGTAATGATAATTTTAATAATGAATTGTTCTTCTCAATTTTGTTTGGAAAGCAAAAATTTGGGAGATTTTATTTTATTTTAATTTGGAAAAAAAAAAAAGTTAAATTTTTATTTTGTCATTTTGATTCACCGGTGGGCTTTAACACTCTAACAGGGATATTGGCGCTTCTTCACGGCTTCTTGCTTCCTGGCTTTGTTTTTTTATTTATTTCATTTGATTCGGTTTTTTTTCCATTTTGGTTTGCTCCAATGCCAAGAGGACCGGGCTGTCTTTGGCAGGCGGTGGACATTAGCTTCTCATTAACCAACTGCTCCCTGTTTGTCCCCTGTCACTTGTGTTTTAGAGAAAGATGAGGCTGCAATTGAGAGCTCTGAGTTCAATGCCACGTCACTAGCTGATGTGGACAAGCGGGTGAAACGGCGGCTACTTATGGGTAACTCTTTTCTTCCTCTTTCTATGTGTTGCCATGGCGCTTGTGCTTGTTTTCCCCCTTTTCCTATCTCACCCTTTTTGATCTTCTTTTTGGTGTTTTTATTTTTTACATTTTTAATGTATTTTTGTTCTTTTCTTTTTGTTTTATTGGTTTCATTGAATTTTTTGTGGGTTTATTTGTTAACCCTTAAGGTTACACAGTGTCAGTGTTTTGTTGTATCTGACCAAGAAAGAAACTCAAAAGATGCCTTTGTGGTTCCCTACTCTGCTACCAACTCTCCATCCAGTCCCAACTCATCTCCTGGAGTTGTACTGTTCCATACTGTGTAGGTTATTAGAACTAACCCAAGTCCTTTCCTGCTATGTGCCATCCCAAAGGTCTTACGGGTAGGATTCTGTACTTCTCCTTTGCCTCGTCTAAAAAAATAAGTAGAAAATTCATACTTCACCACAGTAAACTATACAGACTTCCTGGACAATGACAGTTTGAGGAGTTGACAGATCCGTCCCATAATATCCTTGGCTTGCCATAGCTGTCCCTCCAGAGGGAGATGTGTTGTCTCCTTGTGGTTTCTCTCAGTGGTGGACAATGGCCAGTAGAATTTCAACCCTCCCTAGTGCCCCCACCCCCTTTTGAATCTTCTCCACTAACCACACATCCCTCAGTAATGCTGAAACCCCATTCAGTCTTCTTGTCAGACTCCCCCCTCAGGGTCCACAGCTCTTGATGCTTGATGGCCTAGCCTAGAGTTAGCATTAGCCTTAGTTCTCTGGAGCTACAGTAGCTTGGCCATGGCATTGGGATGTGATTTTGTGTTTGCAGTAGGAATATCTCTGAACCTCCCTGCAGCCTGGATGTCGTCTTGGCTGGGCTGAAGGGGTTCTCCCTACTCTTTGGAGCAGTTGTGCTCAATCTTCCTCATCATGATCCACTCTCTCAAAAGGTCCTGGTTTGCATGTCTAGTAGTTTGCATGCCTGGCTAACACAGAGATGCCTCTGAGGGTGTCTGTGTACTTAAAGAGGTCCAAATGAAGAGGAAGATAGAGCACATCTTATCAAGAGTGGAGAGCAGACAAAAGTTCAGCCTTGTTTTAGTTTCTAAATCAATTTTACTCAGTATGTCAACAGTACCTCTTGGTTCAACAGTTTAGCTAATTGGCTAATCCAAATGGATTGACATGATTAACCTCTTATGCAACTTCTTTCTTCAACCTCTTAAGCACACTAAGCATACTATTTTGGCAAAGAAATGAAGAGGTGTCTGAAAAGACTTTCACAGCTTATTTGACCCACTGCAAGGATTACAAATACAATACAATTACATTAAAAATACAATACAATTGGCAAGTGACTTGACAAGATGAAAGTCATATTTGGTCCATGTTGTGTTTTAATATACGTGTGAATCATGAGGGCCAACGGCCAACCCCCCCCCCCCCCCCCCCCAACCCACACACACACACACACACACACATACACACACAACTCAGATGAAATCCAACTCTGGGGGGGGGGGGGGGGGGGGGTTGGCCGTTGGCCCTCATGATTTATTTGTATGTGAACAGAAGACTCCTTCAGTTTCCTTTTAATATGGCAACCTGCCCTCTGTAGTTTGATATCAATTCTTTCCTATTCTTAAATCTCTATGTAGAACTGTTTAGTCCAAGAGAAGCTCAATCTCAATGACTCTCCACCCTGCCTGTCCCTAACACTAACCCTCTCTGACTAGCCTTTGAGCAGCATTTATCTTTGGGGAATTTCTGATTTGCTTATTTATTTTTTTTTGTTTGTTTCTTTTACACCAGCGGTGAAGTCTACATGATGAACTGTATTACACAACCAACCAATATGTCTGGATGTCTAAGGGAGAAAGACCTGGATAGGTTGAGAGAGGGGGAAGAGGGAGAGGAAGTGAGAGATGTGTACACTCTTAAAATGAATGAGTTGAAAACAACACAACTGACGTTGTGTTTAACACATCTTGGTGTCCAGATAGGGACAACACAGTTTGTGTTGTTTCCTTTTTTAAAATTTGTTACACAATATGTGTTGAAAATAACACAACTTGCGTTGAAAACAACACTTGCGTTGTATTTTAACACATCTCTGTGTCCAGATAGGGACAACACATTTGTTTTAAGAGTATACACAGAGAGTTTTATAAAACAGCAGGTCTTACCTCAACAGGTCTACTGTATGTCCAGTAAAATGATGGATGTTGTTTGATCTTTGTAGAATCTCAGGGGGTGAAGTTTGGAAGGGCTTGGGGGAGGTATGAAATGCAATCCCACAATCCTTTGCAACATTCCAATCGTTTTCAATTCTATTTTTTCACAGAGAAAATGAAATGTTTCTCTTGTGTAGCAGCCGAGGAAAAAGGTCTAAAACTTCTGCTACCCTTCTTTCTTCCCTCAACCATAATAAGCTACATAAACTGCTAATGGACATGCACTTCAGAACACCCTCCCCTCATTTCCACAAGGTTAACTCTGACGTGTTCCTGTTATTGTTAGCATGGTGGTGTCCCAAATAGCCTCTCTATGCACTCATTATTTCTGAGGACCTGGATCTGTTCTGAGTCTGGTCACCCTTGCAGTTGTGTATTTGGGACACATCATTCTCCCAATTTCATTCCGCACTGCACATTCACCTCTCTCTTTTCCCCCATTAGTGTTCTGTTTGTCCCTCCTGTCACACACTACCATTCAGCATGCTGTCACACTCCCACAACAAACAAGCTCAGCTTAATGGACCCTCTAATATAATTAGTTTGTATGTGTCATTTGAAAGAGTCAAGAGTTGACTGTTTACATTCCAAAGTATATCAATACACACTGCACTGAAATATGGGTGCTATGAGGACATTTATTCTAAGTAAGCTGTCATGATCTGTTTTATTTATTTTTTGAGTATAGTATTAGGAACTCCTCTGAACAACCTGAATGGAGTGTGTGTGTGTGTGTGTGTGTGTGTGTGTGTGTGTGTGTGTCTGTGTGTGACAGACTCTAGCAGGCCCATGTCTGTGCGGCAGGGCGGTGTGAGATTTGACACTCGCAATCCTCAGGTTGTATGTGTAGCCAGCAGCACAGGGATGTGAGCGATACTGACAAATTAAGGCCCAAAATGCAGAGCACACTCATCCAAGAGAGGAAAAAAAAGATGGAAGAGGGAGGGAGAGAGAGAGAGAGAGAGAGAGAGAGAGAGAGAGAGAGCAGCACAAGGAGGCATTTGAAGGCCATGGTCATCTATTTCGCCAATCAGGAGGAGGGAATTTAAGGAATTCCCGTTTTCAAATAAACCAGCATGTGCCGGACACATGTGATGTGGCGGCGAGAGACGACCGGGCGGTCGTGATGGCGACGTGCTGACCTCCAGCAACAAGTCCAAATAAACGGGCACTCCTTGGGGCAGCCTGCGGAAAGGGGTCCTTGCACGGCGGGCCGAGCCGGGCGAACAGTGCGAGGGGTGTTCCAACACGCAGTGGCGAAAGATGATCGCCTGCGGCTGGGGCCCAATGTTACACTCAGCGCACCATGCTGGCAGTAATGAAGCCTCCGTCCCCCCTTTTGTGGACACACACACACTGACACACATACACACACACACACACACACACACACACACTGACACACATACACACATACACACACACACACACACACACACACACACTGACACACACACACACACACACACACACACACACACACACACACACACACACACACACACACACATACACTAACACACACACTAACACACACCCATAGACAGACAGACATTTAGAAATATACACACATGTACACTCAAAAACATCAATGCCTAGATATGAAGGTACAAGCATATGCACAAAGATATGCATGCCTTAACAGAGATACTATAACACTTACACCAATGTCTAAACATACTCCTACACACACTCTCTCATAGTCATACATACACACACACACACACCCACAACACACACAAATGCACACACACACACACACAGGGGTGATGGGAGTTGAAATGTGGCTGTCTCACCAGAGTGAGTGTATGTGGAAAGTGTGAGTGCTCTGTCACAGCAGTGTGAGAATATGGTGGGGGAGTGGGCATGTCCTGCAAAAGGCTGGCTCACATCTGGACATTTCAAACTCCAGTTCAACAGGGGCAAAGTGGGTGCTAGGTTGTCCATGTAGCAGGAGCTAGGTGTTGAAAAGGATGATTTGTATATGGTGTGTGTGGGGGGGGGGGGTTGTTATGCCGGTTTTGACTGGCACTTGGCCAACCCCACATCGCCCCACAACCCCCACCCTTTCCCGTACCTACTCCAAACGCATATGACAGGAACGAGTCATCCATGTCTGTCACCGTGGCGATGAGAGCTGCCCTGCCGCCGCTCTGACCGATCGCTTCATCAGTTTGAAGCGTGGCCCTGCCCTCTCCCCTGTGACACGCCTTGTCACGTTGATAACCGCAGCTCCACCCACCCCTCCCATGAGCAGAGAATCCCAACGTTTCTTTTTAAGGGGTGTGTGATTTGTGTTTTCTTGTAAAAGTGAAGGACATGCACACTCTGCCTCTTCATACATACACTCACACACACACACACACACACACACACACACACACACACACACACACACACACACACACACACACTCACACACACATCCTTCATATAGTTTCATACTGGGGTATGAGGTGGGAGAGGCTATGGCTGGAGTAGGCATGTCCTGTTATGTCAGTGGTTAATGTTATCTGGGTCTTGTTGGATGGTGTGTGTGTGTGTGTGTGTGTGTGTATGATCTTACCCTGTGGCTGTACTTGTCCAGCTGTTGTGAAGCGCGCTTGCTGCAGGACTTAGCCGACAGCTCCACCAGTTAATGACAGGGTCCCCTTGACTGACCATAAATCAACCTGACTTAGATTGTCAGTCCCACCATTCTAATGTTAAACACACACCTACACACACGCACGCACACATATACGCAGTCACTCACACACACATATACACTCACACACACACACACTAACCACACCATACACATGGACATAGCACAAACACACAGGCTTGCGGCGACCACCGGACAGACAAGTTTGAGGAAGATGGAGTATCTTTCCCCCACTCCCCTGTAACCACCGTCAGAAGGCTCTAGAATCCCACACGCCTGTCTGCTCTAGGTCGGCAGTGGGAGGGAGGGAGGGACCCAGCTCCGCTCCTGTCTGGACGGAGGTAGTGGACGGCCATTTGGGCTCTCCCAGGCCACGCTCAGAGTAATCTGGGTACCCAGAAGTTCGCATCATGCTGAACGTACTTCTGGGCCAAAACCTTCACAACTGGAAAACAACTACTTTCAGAGACGCCCACTGATTTCATTTCCGTTGTGTTCATGGGGAAAAGTTCTTACTGAAACCAGTGCAAAATGGCTGCCGATACAAACGTAACTGAAGCATGTTTAGAGTCAATTTTTGAAGAAATTTAAGTTCGTAACAACATTTGCTTTAAACCTCTGCAGAAGTAATGTCTCATTTGCCTAAGCAAAGGCTAGCCAGAGATGGCTACAAAGGCAAACTAAACGCCATAGTTTTGGTTGTTAGCCCGCTGTCGGCGGTATTTTCATGAAACACCCAGTACATGTGCATACTCAAGGTCTGCCACCTCTCCGCGATTGGCTATTGAGAAAAGCTTTGTTCCAAATCAGAGACATTCCCCCGCCCTATTTTCCCCTGAATCCAGGCGTGTTCCTCTACACTACGCTCAGAGAGGCTCTGTGGCCATGTGGTGTAATAAGTAAGTAATAAATAAATACATTTCCCATAAGGATGTATTGAGGACATCCTGGAGTCACTTGATGGCCGTGGCTGCCATGCTAAGCATAGATACAACTTTTATTATTCTTTTAGCAGACACTTTTATCCAAAGCGTATGCCAATTATAATACACAGGCCATTCTCCCCAGAGCAACTTGGAGTTAGACCCACAACTTTTCAGGCTACTGCATGCTAGCCCAGCTTCTTAGCCACAATGCTACCACCGTCCCTCAAATGCAAATGTACTCTACTCACTGGTCCCCATTTATCTCAGTTTCATTCAATAGAGAGCTCCTTTAGTGATAAAATGTAAGATGTAATGTTGATGTAAAGTGAAGACTGCTCTAATTTTTTCAAATGTACACGCCACTATCGCGTCTTGTGTAGCCAGTTCCACTGATTATAGTGGAAGCTAATTGCTGAAGCAGACGGTCAGCAAACATAACTCTTCAGTTACATGCCCAGGTGCAGACTACTTGTAAGAGTCACACTCACACCTGTGAAGTTTACTGTGAGAAATCCTATCAGTTTGGCCAAGGTGCATTAGTGTGTGTGTGTGTGTGTGTGTGTGTGTGTGTGTGTGTGTGTGTGTGTGTGTGTGTGTGTGTGTGAGTGTGAGAGAGAGATGGAGAGTTTGGCCAAGGTGCATTGTGTGTGTGTGTGTGTGTGTGTGTGTGTGTGTGTGTGTGTGTGTGTGTGTGTGTGCACATGTGTATGTGATTAACATTTAAGACTCATACTCTCATTCCACAGAGCACAGTAATGTGTTGACAAGACAAGTCTGTGTGAACGGTCCATACTTCATCATTTCTATGTACCCAAGAGTGATGACCTCACTGCTATTATGATCCCGTATTTGCTCCCGAACCAGAACCAGAGATCTCGACTTAAATCGATTTATATCAACTCGTTGTTGTGGACTCTCACAGTCATTAGGAACAGCACTATCATAAAAGCAACAATTACCGCCCCTTTCGTTCGAAAATTCTAAAACAACAATGTTTTTTAATACTTCAAAATAACATTTGATAAATGAACCTTCCATTTTTCAGTAGCCATAGGTGTGTAGATTTGAGCAAAATCTGGTTTGGTACTTATCGGGGCTTTTACTGCCTGAAATATCTGATTTTGTTTACCACGCTCAGAGGTTAGTGCTGGGCTGGTGGGTGCCTATTTCCGCCCTTTCACACGGCACATCAACGGTTAGACCGAGAATTCTCATCGCAAATCAAAATTCCACTGGAGCTCCAAGCTGATGTGTACACGCAGCCTTACAACACTGTTTACAGCTCTTCGAGTCACGGTAAAATGTCTTTTTTGGTACATAGCCAATTTGGATACACTGTATCTATGTAATGCTGTGGGTGCTTGCGTTTCTTTAGGAATCAATCTTGGTTTGTATAGAAATGAATATTAAGTGACACATACACATAAGAGGGCGGTAATAGGGGACGGGCAGTAATAGGTGACATTCCGATAAATCTATTGTTCAGTAGAAATAGTTTATAAATGCACCACCACCCACATCATCTAAGATGAGCATGTGTTCTTGTGTAGGCAATTTTTCAACAGTGTTTCCTTCACGTGATCTGTGCAGTCATGTCCTTCACACATCACAAATCCTGTCACTTACACTTACACTTCCCAGAGTTCCTGACCTAAATTGACCTTGTTTTTCCTTTTTTTCCAAACCCCTGAGTTAGATCTGGAGTCACCTGAAATCCTTCACTAATGTACTAAGCTCTTCCCTTCTCACCAGCAACAAATGCTGCTCACAAGGCCATTTTCTGTTCACATCTGTTTGTTGACTTTTCTTGGTTTAGTTTCCCTTTTTTATTTCAACTTTTCATTTGTTTTGTTTACTTTTGAAAATACTGTGATTCTCTGAGTTGGTTGATCGTACAGCGTCAGTGGCGCCCAACAGAGAATCAGCAGTTTGCCTTTCCCCTGATGTCCTTTCACTTGAGGGTGAATGGGGAAGAGGGGTTCGGGGTGGGGCCGGGGGGTGGGGGGGTATTATGGGATGTTGGGGTGGGGGTATAATATGGATGATGCAGTGACCTGTTTGTGATAAGTAATGAGGTTCTGTGTCTCTCAGGCCTCACCCTGAGACACCTGTATGTATGTTGTTTTTCTCACCACTTCCACCCATAATTTGAACCTGTGCATGGCTCAGTGGGAGAATCCTGATCCTGGATCAGTGTTTCCCCGCTGTATCCACCCCTTTTGGTGTTTTGATTGGTTAACAGTGTGCCAGTATCAGTTTTTTTTTTATCTTTCATCCAAGTGGCCGTATTTTATTTGTGTTTTACTGCCCCTTCTCTCTATCTATCTATCTATCTATCTATCTATCTATCTATCTATCTCTCTCTTTTTCCTTCTTTCTTCCTCTCTCTTTATCCTTCTTTCTTTCTTTCTTT
>NC_055978.1:3714111-3721611 GCF_018492685.1 Alosa sapidissima | reverse complement strand
GTGCAAGCTACTGCTCTTTGTAGGGAGGATATGGTAGTGGTTTGTGCGGCCCAATAACTGCTATGCTGCGCTTTGATTAGTAAGCCCTTTAGTGTCGGATCTCTCTCTCCCTCCCTCTTTCTCTCTCTCTCTCTCTCTCTGTCTCTCTCTCTCTGTCTCTCTCTTTCTCTCTCTCTCTCGTTGTCTGTGCGTGTGCCTTGTTGGGTCTTGCCCTTGTAACATAATCATTTCAATATAAACTATTTAGGGCATGTTTAAATCCCTAGCATCTGATAAATGCCCTTTCATCTGTGCTGACAGACAAGTGGGCTCTGCCTCCTCGATGACAGACACTCAAATGGAAGACCAGCTTTATCAGTGCTGGAGGGAGGGAGGGAGAGAGAGAGAGAAAGGGGGAGAAGACAGAGGGAGGGAGAGAGGCGAAAGACAGAGAGAGGGAGAAGAAATGGTGAACATTTTCCAGATGTTTGATTAGAAGGTGCTTGTATTTCTGTGTCATTGGGGGCTGATGAGTTATGTGGATGCAAGCACGTCTGTGCACACGCATGTTTGGATGTGTAGGTGTGTGTGTGTGTGTGTGTGAGTGTGTGTGTGTGTGCGATTGTGTCTGCATGTCTGCAAGTGTGTGTGTGTTCTCTGTGCATTTGTGTATGTCTGTGTGTTTGTGTGTGTGTCAAAGAGATAGAAAAACAGTGTGTGTGTGTGTGTGTGTGTGTGCATGTGTGTGTGATTGTGTCTACATGCCTGCAAGTGTGTGTATGTGTGTGTTGTTGGTCTGGTGGACTGGTACCTTAGACACGTTCCCACTGGCCTGCATTCTTTTGGGCTTGTGGGTAAAGTGGAGGAATGAAAAAGGCAGAAATAGCTGGCACCGTCTTAGTGTCAGTGAACAGGAGAACAAGAAAATGAAGAAATCACTCAGGGACCAAACAAAAAAAAACAAAAACAAAACAACAATATCCTTTTGAATAAGCAAATAATGGCTACAGATAAATACAGTACTAACAGCACAAAAATAGATGAAGCCTAATAAATGAAATATGTATGACTATGAAAACTGGAGCTTTGTTCTTGTAAGTCGAGCAGTGGTAAAAGTTTAGCATTCCCTGGAAAGGCCAGCCTGACTTTATCGCACTAAGACTAAGAGAGTGGGGGTTTTGTGTGTGTGTGTGTGTGTGTGTGTGAGAGAGGGGGGATTAAGCTTACACTAGAGACAAATTCCATCCACCGGTCTCTCAACTCACCCGTTGCTCTCCAAGACAGCAGACACACACACACACACACATACACACTTGTGTAAAAAAAAAAGAGCGAAAAGTGTGAATGCTTTGCAAGATCGGCTGCATTAACACGTCAAGTCCAATGATCCACACAATAACACTCCGCTTGCCATCACCTTATATGACTTCTGCACAGGCCTGAGCCCATGAGGCCGAGCAGCTTGTTGTTCCGCAGACGGCAGGGGTGGATCTTGGCTGCGGCGCTGCGCACCCAGGTTGCTGTTATTGCATGGCAAAGTTCTTATACCAACAAAGCAAACACAAGTGCCTTGTAAATCTGGGCAAAACACGCGGCGGCCCGCGGACAGATATTTCAGCGGGATTAGCATCCCGAGCTCGGCGCCAAAGAGAGAGGGAGAGAGGAGGGGGCTGCTTTTTTGGTGCGAGCCCGCGTCCCCCGGCACCTTGGCCGGTAATTATTTGAACAGGTTCGGGTGTCCGCAAACGCGCTGCTTATAATTGCTTTTTTTTTGTCTCTGTTCGCTCTGTGTTGTTTTCGTTAAAGAGGAAAAAGAAAGGGCCACACATTTCTGAGTGTTACGGCCAGAAATTCAGATGCCCAAAAGTCATCAGACGTTTTTAAAAAGGCTACTCCTGCAGCTCGCCAGACTCATACTGCTGTTTCTTTCTGCCTTTCGTTTGCGTTCTCTTTTTTCTTTATTCTTTTTCCTTTTCTTTGCATCTTTTCTCTTCTTGGCTATACGATTCCCTGCCATAAATCAATATCAATATATTCACTTTCTGGAGAGTTAATGATGTGTTAACAAGACACAGACCCAAATAAGGTTATTGTGTGTGTGTGTGTGTGTGTGTGTGTGTGTGTGTGTGCAGTAATTTGCACTCAACTTAATATATCAATATGCAGTTTTAATTTTATTCACTGAAAGCCAAACGGTATTTATTTTGTCTCATTAGGTCCCTCTCTCTCTATTTTTCTCTCATTCTCTCACTTGTTTTCTCTTTCTTTCTGTCCTTGTGGAATCCCATTTTTATCATTTCAAGATGTCTAAATGCTTAATGTATTTATTTAAGCTCAAAGCTGATTTAAGGTCCATTAAAGCTAATTACATAGCACATTATTAGCCCCTTGACTCTCAGAGTGGATGATATGGAGCCAGAGTGGAGGGAGAGAGAGAGACGGAGGGAGAGAGAGTTTGTGTGTGAGAGAGGGAGAGAGAATACAAATGGCGTAGTTCAGTCAAAATGAGGAGAGAGTGGCAAATAAATAGATAGGTAGAGCCTTGTAATTGTTCAGCTTTTTAAAAATATACACATGCTCTGCTCTGCTCTGAAAAAAATACAACTTACTAATCATTGCAGTATCCCATTTCTTGATCTCAGTCCACAGTCTTTGTGGGTAGGAGTGTGGAGTTACAGTACATCTATTGGAGATCATCATCTTGCAAAGACGTAAGGGGAGAGGAAGTGAAATATTTACTCTGAGGAGGTAACTCAGTTCCCTAAGGGTGTGAGGAAAAGAGTCTGACCCTAAAAAGAGATACACCATCTCCCTCATTCATTCAGAGAGAGAGAGAGATACAGACAGATTGAGAGAGAAAGGGAGAGAGAGAGAGGGAGAGAGAGACTGACAAACAGAAGGTTCTTTGACTTGCTTTTATCAGCTTTTGTCAGTTTTTGATAATCACCAAGTGAAATATGACTGAGGCGACCAAGCTGCCTCAAAAGTTCCGTTCAACCCCCCAGTCGCCCCTCCCCACCCCACTCACTCCATCCACCCTGCCCCCCTTTAAGTTCAAACGAGGCTGTGCAAGTATGCTATCCATCTCTCGCACACTACCTGCCCGCCATTAACCCCATTCACTGCTTACTTTAGCGTGATGAATGTTAGTGCTAGCTAGCGGAGGCTAATGTTAGTTGGCTGATACTGTTCTCAGAGCAGGACTCCCCCACTGCCCAACCATAGAGCTACTGAGGGTGAGGGTGGTTCAGCTGATCTAAGCTGGAGGTTGCATGCTGATCTGAGGTCAGTGGTGATGTCCCAGAGCAGACCTGCTGGGCTGGGCTGGCAGGGTTCCCAGGCTGTTTTCTGCTTGGCTTCCTCCGCGGGTTCAGAGGCTTTGGCGCTAATCTGCAGTGGTTTTCATCACTTAGAACACCAATCAAAAAGGGCTTAGCTGGTGTAATCTTCCATGCTATTGTCCCCCTTCTCCTCCTCCAACTCTACCTCTCTCTCTCTTTCTTTCTCGCCACTCTCTCTTTCTCTTATCATTTCTCTCTCTCTCTCTCCCTCAGGTTTTGTCCTCTGTCACTCTCATTCTTTTTCTGACACAGCAGATGCTGCAGACATTGTGACCCTCAACACACACACACACACACACACACACACACACACACACACACACACACACACACACACGGACTCTTTGTCTTGTTGTGTTTTGGTGTGTGCAGGAGGGATTGAGTGAAGATGTTGCGTGAAACAGGCTTAAGGCTGGCAGACGTTTCTCTCCCTGGAGGCACTGTGTGTGTGTGTGTGTGTGTGTGTGTGTGTGTGTGTGTGTGTGTGTGTGTGTGTGTGTGTGTGTGTGTGTGTGTGTGTGATAGATGAAGTTATAAGCATTTCCATTTTCTCTTTTTCTACCACATACATTCAAATGACTGTTTACTGAAGTTTTCTCCCTGGAGGCACTGTGTGTGTG
This sequence comes from Alosa sapidissima, assembly GCF_018492685.1. Lineage (NCBI taxonomy): Eukaryota > Metazoa > Chordata > Actinopteri > Clupeiformes > Clupeidae > Alosa > Alosa sapidissima. Next base: position 3,717,671 of record NC_055978.1, on the reverse strand, counting down.
TGTGTGTGTGTGTGTGTGTGTGTGTGTGTGTGTGTGTGTGTGTGTGTGTGTTCTGCTCTAGCATTGTGCTTCATTATTTCCAGGTAAGTGGCATGTTATGGGATAAGACCTAGTTGTATGGTGGCCTTGGCTGGGATTGAATGATGCTGAATAGGGCTGATGACCCTAATGACACACGCATACACACACACACACACACACACACACACATACACACACACACACACACACACACAGCCTCTGCTTATGTGCTTACAATGGGGAGGAAGCAAGGCATCATGAAGGACTAACCAAGACAATGCCAGGGGGAAAAAAGAATGATAAAAGATAGAAAGCAATGAATGAATGATGGAATGAATAGAGAAATGAAAGAGTGCTGATTTGGGGAGCGAAAGCCAAGCTGTAAGTGCATGCTTTTATTCAATGGAAGTGTGGGTGCATGAAACGAGGGATAGAGAGGGATGGGCGAAAGAGAACATAAGAGAATCTGTTGACATGTACAAGTTTGTGGTCCAATCACAGAGTGTACACAGCAGGCAGAAGTAGATGAATGGTAAAGTGAATGAATATATGGCGAATAGAAATGAGTTTAATTCTGTGTTCTATCACTGTTTGGGATTCCTGGCTCAAAAAGGCAAATAGCAGCAGTTGATTGTGTACGCTAGTTTGGTTGATTGTCTGTTCTTTGTGTTTATGTACAGTATGTTAAGGGTGGGTGTGTTGCTTGTTTGTATATATGTGTGTGTGTGTGTGTGTGTGTATGTGTGCACGTGCACACATGTGTGTGTGAGTGTGTTTGTGTGCGTGTGCGTGACTAGCTGTGACATTCCATGTTGGCAAGACCTCCTGTGGTCAGAGCATTGTGGAAACTTTCTTTACAACCACAGTTCAGTGTTAATGTTGAACTTTAGCCGAGCCAAGACGTGTTTGTTTCCTCAGTACAAATAACAATGCAGCAAACTCCATCCCTTTCTCCCTTCGTTCTCTCACCCTCTCTCTATCTGTCCATCTTGCTCAGAGCCAATGTATGTTTGTTCCCATTACAGAAATAACAACAGAGGAAACCCCAGGCTCTTAAAACACAAACACATACACACACACACACACACACACACACACACACACACAAACACACACACATTCATACAAGCACACACACACACAAGCACACAAATCCCTTGCATAAACCGCATGAACTGCTCAAACACTGCTTTGAGCTTCGAATGCAATTAATAACTGACAGTACAGCACTTGAAATGATTTCCTCTGTTTCTCCCTCTCTCTCTTTCTCTCTTTCTATTTCTGCAGACATCGATGAGTGTCTGGAGAATAACGGTGGCTGCGATCACTTCTGCCGTAACACGGTGGGCAGCTTTGAGTGCAGCTGCCAGAAGGGCCATAAACTCCTGACCAACGAGCGCACCTGCCAGGGTGAGTGATGGACACTTGTCCGTCTGTATTCTGTCGTCCGTCTCATGTTTCACTCTCTGTCTCTTCCTCTTATTCTCTCTATCTCTCCATGCAGGGGCACTGCTGAAAGTGTGGACCCTATGAAAGACTGTAATAGTTACTCTGTGTTAACACAGACAGTAATTGTATAATAATAATCGTTCCAATAACCCTTGGAATCGTCCTATCCTTCCGCCACTTTACAGCGTCTTCACCTCTATGCTTTTCTATCATGCATCATCTTTTCTCTTGTCTTACTCTAACTGCCGCACTTATGACATTTAAACCGATATTATAAATATCCGATTGTCACTGACAAAAAGCCACAAGTACAATTAGATACACTCTAATGGAATTGTTCAAACTTTCAAGAACAACGGATTTCATATATACCCAGGAGAGGTGTAAAATTCCCAGTGCTGTAGGTAGGGGATGTTCTACAGCGACCAATCAACAACCAAGCCCATTTACCAACAAAAACAAAAGCACTAACAAAAGCACCCTTCATGGCCAAAAAACATCACCACCAGAACAACCTGGGAGAGCATTCACTGGGGCTTATCAAGCAGGAAGAGCACTGCAAAAACTGCTTATCTAATAAAATCTAACCACGTGTTACTTATATCAAGATCAAAAAATCTAGCTTTTATTGTTTTTAGTATGAAGAGACTTAACCTCACGCTTTCTCGTAAAATCATTTGACTTAATTTAAGAAGAGTTTGACTTATTTTAGGACGTCTCATCCTGAAAACAAGCAAATTTGTCTGCCAGTGTGTTAAGCAATGTTGTCTTAAAAACAAGCAAATCTGTCTTGATAAGACTCCTTAAAATAAACTTAAGAAGTTTTCTTAAATTAAGTCAAAATGACCGAGAGAGTGCTAGGTAAGTCTTTTCATACTAAAACCAATACCAAATAGATTTTTTGACCTTAATATAACACTTGGCTAGATTTCATTTTTTTCAGTGAAGGGGATAAACAAGCTAAAGATGTCAACCCTAGCTTTACTGTTTTCCCTAGTGTCTGATGTGATGCCGTCCCCCAGCTTGGCAGGCTGCGTGGCACATGTCTTTAGTGTGAGCAGTGGTGGCACTTCACCCTGCGGTGGCTTTCATGCCAGTCTGAGCTGTGCTGTGATGTGGTGACGGAGCCCTCCGTGGCGTCCAGGATGAAGGCAGATTCCTGCAAACATGTCCCAGCAGGTGCCCCCAGCCCCCCCACCCCCCAAACACAAATTATTTTTATTTTATTAAGTACACCCAGCTGCCAGTGCTTTTGTCCGCCCGAACATAAATGCCACACAGCTGTGTTTGTGTATCCGGGCATGTTTGTGGGCGTACCTGCTCGTGTTGGCAGAGGTTTGGTTGTGCCAATCCAGCGCTGCCCCCCTCATTAGGTGGAATGGGTAAACACCAGCCATGGCAGAGTACAGTATACTGAACAATACACTAGACAGGGCAACAAATATACAAATAGAAAAACCACTGGGGATAAATATATACGTATATATATATATACACACACAGACAGAGAGAGAGAGAGAGGAACAAGAAGAAAGAGGAAGCAACAGCAGTGGTGTGACTGTGTCTGCTGTATTTGTGTTTATTGTGTTATTGGTTTGTTTGTTTGTTTGTGTGTGTGTGTGTGGGGGGGGGGGGTCATTTAGGTATCCAGGTGATAATACTTAGAAGTATGTAATTTGAAAACACTTGGCTAAAAGGAATACAAATTGACAAAACGTTTCGGTGTTCATCCGACCACCATCATCAGTACAAATGAGCGCAACAGGAATAGTGTGTTTGTGTGTGTGTGTGTGTGTGTATAGGTGTGTGCATGTGTGTACATGGTTAAAAGTGAAGCATACACAACATCCTACATCTCCGTTCTACATCTCTGGTAAGCTCCTCTCTGAGTGTCAGGGATCAGACACTCCTAAGAACCGTTGCTCCTTCAGGCTCTTTCTCTTGGAATCAGACCTCCACCTGTCACCTCTCTCTTTCTCTCTCTCTCTGCCAGTATCTCCTCCCTCCACCCATTCCATTCTCTTTCTCTCTCTCTGCTCCTCCTCTCTCTGGGCCCAGGTGCTTGGCATCGTCCCTGCCGGGATAAAACA
>NC_055978.1:3691611-3711611 GCF_018492685.1 Alosa sapidissima | reverse complement strand
CCCCAACTAGTAGGCACGGCTGAAGTACCCTTGAGCAAGGCACCTAACCCCTCACTGCTCCCCGAGCGCCGCTGTTGTTGCAGGCAGCTCACTGCGCCAGGATTAGTGTGTGCTTCACCTCACTGTGTTCACTGTGTGCTGAGTGTCTTTCACTAATTCACGGATTGGGATAAATGCAGAGACCAAATTTCCCTCACGGGATCAAAAGAGTATATACTTATACTTTCTTTTTCTTTCACCACCTTTCTCTCTCTCCAACTCACCTCTCTCTTTCTCTCCTGCACCTCTCTCCTCTCTCTCTCTCCCTCTCTCTCTCTCTCTCTCTCTCTCTCTCTCTCTCTCCCTCTCTCCCTCTCTCTCTCTCTCTCTCTCCCCTCTCTCCTCTCTCTCCCTCTCTGTCTCTCTCTCTCTCTCTCTCGCTACAGAGGATCACTGCCCCTCTTCTGACCTCTGTGCGGGTCGCTTATGAAATGGGGTCGCCCTCCTCGGCCCATTAGCGTCGACAAAGCGTCTCTCGTACACGCTCAAAACGAAGAGTAACATCTCGAGAGCGCTTGCATTCCTCGGCCGCTTCCACCCGCGTATCCGTGGTGCTTTTTAAATAAACGCTCCGGCGAGTTTAAGTTGGCTGGCGGCAGGGCAGAGCTTGACGGATGGCCCTTACACCAGAAGTGAAATATTTGCTTTTATATCCCCCCTTTTTTTACGGAGCGAGAGAGAAGGGAGAGGAAGAAGAAAAAAACTAAGAGAGATTGAGAGCCGTCGCGAGTCCAACAGCCGTCTCATTTAATCATCTTGCGTTTTATGAACTTGGTGTTCCTCATCTTTCTTCACTCCTCCACTTTGTGTGTGTGTGTGTGTGTGTGTATGTGTGTGTGTGTGTGTGTGTGTGTGTGTGTGTGTGTGTGTAAAAAAGGAAGTCAATAGGTGTGTAAATTGCGGTGGTTATGTAAATAGTTCAACTTGGGTCATGAACAGCATTTGTTGAATAGTGACTGGTGGTATTTCGATACCAATATATGTGTTCAACCATAAGGAGCTGATGTTCGTGTCTAGATGAGTTTTCTTGATATTGTGTGTGTGTGAGTGTGTGTGTGTGTGTGTGTGTGTGTGTGTGTGTGTGTACGTGTGTACATCTGGGTCTCACTGGGTTCATTTGTTGAATAGTTAAGTCATATAAAACCACTTTTAATCCCACAATCCCCTGAAGTCTACAGCTACAAGCCAACAGAAATGTTCAGTCTGCCATTAGGCCATTTGTAGCCGGTAAGCCTGGTCCAATGACTCTCCAGACAGCTGAACGGTGTTCTGTCATTCTGACAATAACACCCACACACCTTCACACACACACACACACACACACACACACACACACACACACACACACACACACACACACACACACACTCATGCACTCAAAAATACCCATATTAAATGCTAAGTAAACATTTTACCCTTTTACAGGTAAAATGAGCCTGTGATATCTGTCAGTTCTTCTGGAGGAGATGGTTAATGTGGTGTCAGCTGGTACTGCTATGCAATGACTAACTAGTGTGCTTGTGTCTGTGTCTGTGTCTGTGTGTGTGTGTGTGTGTGTGTGTGTGTGTGTGTGTGTGTGTGTGTGTGTGTGTGTGTGTGTGTGTGTATGTTTGTGTGTTTGTTGTACAGACTCTGAAAACAGCTATACTCTAAGCTGTGGGGTACCTGTTCAGCCAGGAAAGGCACCACAGAAGAGGAATGCCACTACCTCACTGCAGACCTGCGCAGGTACTCTCTCTCTCTCTCTCTCTCTCTCTCTCTCTCTCTCTCTCTCTCTCTCTCTCTCTCTCTCTCTCTCTCTCTCACACACACACACACACACACACACACACACACACACACACACACACACACACACACACACATACACACATACACATGCACTCACACACACACACATGCACTCACACACAGACTCACACATACACATGCACTCACACACACACACATGCACTCACACACATACACACACACATATACACACACACACTCACACCCGCACTTACACGCACTCACATACACACACACACACACACACACACACACACACACACACACACAAAACCTAGCGTAGAGACATGGCCAGACAGCTGGGTCATGACCTCACCATATCACAGTGAGTTGTCATCTTTTTCCTCCTTTGCTCTGGAACCTCCTTTGCTGCTCCCAGCGGTTCTCGAATTCAGTTTTAGCCTTACCCTTCCTCCTCCTCCTCCTCCTCCTCCTCCTTCTTCTCCACCTCTGGGTTTCATGCCTCCATATTTCCTTCAGCAGCCTGTAGCTTTTGGACCCAGGACGGTAGAACGCTCACCGAAGAATGCACCTAAAAAAAACTCATTAAACATGAAATTAAATATATATTTGCTCCCTGGTCCTGGCGGCGATGTCCGCCCGCCGCCGACAGACGCTGAGTTACGAGGAGCGTGACGAGCTTGGCGCGCCCGATCGGGCCCGGCGGTGTCGGTAGAGTGCACCGGCCTGGACCGGGTCGCGGTTTTCCTCTCGCTCGGGGCTTGAAACCTCCTGCAGGGTTCAGCCACAGTTCAGACACCATGGCTACGCTGCCGTGTCGCACCTCAGACCGCGCCGCTCTTCGCCTTGCCGCGAAGGCACCGAAGTGTTCATCACAACCGATCGCACCACATGCGGTGAGGGTGAACGCGCCGAGCTACAAGAACCCCCCCCTTCCTCAAACAAACACACACACACACCCAGCTTCCTTCACTTTACTTTTCCGTCTCCGACAAAAACGGAGCGCGGTATCAGAACTGCCGTCCCGGGAAATGCCATCTGCGGTTGAAACGGTAGTGGGGGGACCTGTAAGGATCGGTGAGAACGGAAAACGATCGGTTTGAACCTGACGACCCAACTGTGTGCTACATCCTCAACTCACCCAGTGCCTGACGCCTTTCTCCCAGTTGGTGCCAGCATGGAAAAAGTGGGGAGAGATTCGTGAATTTTTCACTTTAAAACACTGTAGCCTTAGACTTGTAGGCCTACTGACATCCACAGGTCTGAAGCCAGTAGCTAATGTTTCCTGACTTATCAGCCAAAGGAAACGTGTAAAGTGTACATATCCATTAAGAGAACATATCCCCGTTTTAGTTTTTTCACCACCCATTGTACCATATTATAACAATTCAAAAGTTCAATGATAACTTTTAATGGCAACCGCCATGTTAACTACATCACAGCGACAATATCAACATCCGCTTATTTCTAGGGCTGTCAATCGATTAAAAAAAATAATCTAATTAATTACATACTCTGTGATTAATTAATCTAAATTAATCGCATATATAATTTTTGCTGTTAAAATATTTTAAATATTCAAATTCAAATGAATCATTAAATAATCAGCATTATTGACATTAAAGTTCAAAAACTATTTTATTGGCCTATTATTTTCACTGTTCAAATAATTGCCATAATAATCTATGATATGACCCAATAAGCTGAGGAAATAAATTCAAATGTGCTTCGGGAAGAAGTTTTTTTTTTCACATACAAGGCATTTCAGGCCACAGATATAACTTAGGGGACACAATGAAAATTAATTAACACTCCCCTCAATGTCAACACTTATTTCTTTGCATTGATGTGCGACTATAGAGTTGGTGATATGCAAATTCCTTGCTGCAGACATTGCAGAGGACTTTATTTATTATCAACACCATCAGGCCATTTTTTAAAAGTAAATGTTCCAAACAATGATCCAGGCAGCACGTTTTCTTCTCTCGCCTTCATTTTACAATCTAATTTTTACTGACTAGAATGGCTCGGGGTCAAAGGTCAAACGGAATCGATTAATCTGCACTAATTTTTTAATCAGTTATTTTTTCTCAAATTAATTAATCGAAATGAATCAGTTATTTTGACAGCCCTACTTATTTCACAATAAGAGTTTCACCTGTGGTACTTAAGAAAATAGAACACAACACAAATAATGCATAGAGTGTATAGACGTTTTGTGTCTAATCCACTGTCTCAAGATTTAGCCAATTCATTTGGTTTTAGACAAAAAAGTCTTGAAACGTGAAAGTTGTGCAGCAGTAGTTGTTTGAAGGTTTGAGGTGGGTTGCCTGTTAAGATACTGACCTCGACCTTTCTTTTTCTGCTCTCAATCAGAAACGTTATCCCCACCGATAAAGCAGAAGGCCAGATTCAAGATTAAAGATGCCAAATGTCACCTGAGGCCCAGGAACAAGGAGAAGCACAGGGAGACCTCCAAACAAAGCCTGCAAGGTAAGCACAGGCGGAGACACAGAGATATAGGGTTCACAAAATTATGAAGTTATATCATCATTTCGGATCTGCAGTTTGCACAGTATGTAAACACAATGCTGAGATGAATTGTTATTAATTAGAAATTCAATTCCAAGGAATTGCCAGTGCATGAAAATGCAAACATTGTGATGTAACTGTGATATCATTTTATAGTTAAAACAGATGGCTACTAAGGTATTGCTAGGATAGACATGGTGGTGTAGACAGACAGTTTAATGAGTTTTGATGATAGTTTTAATGAATGTTGATCATTTAAAAGTAGATAGTTGAAAAGTTGAATGTAGATAGTTTAAAAATCATTGATAGGCAGATATTTTAACGCATGCTGATAAGCAAATCATTTAATGGATGTTGATAGGCAGATAGTTTAATTAATGGATGTTGATGGACAGAATATTTAATGGATGTTGATAAGCAGATTATTCAATAGATGTTGATAGACAGATAGTTTAATGAATGTTGATAGATAGTTTAATGGATGTCGATAGGTAGATTGTTTTAATGGATAATGATAGACAGTTTAATGGAACTTGCTAGACAGATAGTTTAATGGATGTTGATAAGCAGACAGTTTAATTGATGCTGATACACAGTTTAATGAATGTTGATAGTTTAATTGAAAAGTTGAATCTAAATAGTTTAAATGTTGTTGATAGACAGATAGTTTAATGTATAGTATAATGTTTAAGTAATAATAATAATAATAATAATAATAATAATAAGACTGAAAGATTTTCATGCACTGTAATTAAGAAGGATTGTTACAAGCTGCTCAAACAGGATGTTAAATTGACCTGGTCAGCTTAACTTCTCACAAACACTACCACATCTGCATATATGGTAGTTCCACTGTGGACACTTGGACACTGTGGAGATCTAGTAATAGACACACCACAAAGGAGGTTTGTTAATAAAGACCAAAAGATGTCCAATAGCCCAGATAGAGTCACCCCTGCCCTAGGTGACAGGGGTATCTAAGAATACTGTATGAAAGATACAAATCTCTTGAAGGACCTCTTGAATCATCAACAACAGTTATCAAATGACTTTCAAAGGAAAAATGTTTCGCATCAATCAATGACTTCCAAAGGAAGAAATCTCTTGCATCAATGATGTGACTAATGCTTTCCCTTTAAGCTGTTACATAAAGCTTTCACCAATAGTTTGACGTCAACACATAGTAACGACCCTGGTTGCCAGTTCTTCAGGTACACAAAACTTCCACTCTCCCCCCTTGAGGTAATATAATGTCACATTTTCCATCAGGTAATGCTTGGTTAATAATTTTGGTATTCCAAAAAGAAGGCCAAATTCTGGCCCGTTACATACCAAAACCACAGATAAAACTCTGTCGACCGTTTAGCCCTGGTGACCCACCATTCCCAGTGTTCAGGTTCAATGTTTCTTTCTCCATTTTTTTGTGGAAAGAATGTTTCTCTCATTCTACTCATTCTAGTTGAAGGAGGTCATTTTGCACATCGCAGGTCTGCACACTTTTTGAATCATTCTTTTTTCATTTTTTTCAGAAGACCGCAAGGTCGAAGCGTTTGTTTTGCCAAGCATGACAAAGTAAAATGCAGATAAAAAAAGAAGGGTTCTAAAAGTGTGCAAACTTTTTAAGTATTTGTGTCTCTCATTCTACTACCCCCCCACCCTCCTTTCCTACCCTTCTCCCCCCTCCCCACCCACCCCCCTTCCCTCGTCCTAGGGGGACAGTTCCCTTGCACAGACGACTGCCAGGTCACGTTTGTCAACCTGAAATGTGACTCGTCGAAGAAGAGGCGGCGCGGGCGCAAGTCTCCTTCCAAAGAGGTGTCCCACATCACTGCCGAGTTTGAGATGGAAATGAAGGAGGAGGAGGCTTCAGGTGTGTGTGTGTGTGTGTGTGTGTGTGTGTATGTATCTTACTCCAATAACTGGTAATAGAGTGTATAGGTTTAGTTATAAGTTTTTCTCACTATGGAACATAAAGAACACGGTGCATGGTGTTTTGCACCATAACCATACAAAGTCTGCAGATATATGTGTTTGTGTGGAAACACATGGTTAGACAAAAGTGTGTGTGTTTGTGTGCGTGTGTGTGTTCCAGACTCGTGTAATGTGGACTGCGTGCGGGAGAAGACCAAACAGCGGCTGCAGAATGCCATGCGTACCCTCCGCAAGTCCATTAACAAGCAGCAGTTCTACATCCAGTTCTCGGGCACCGTGTATGAGGTGGCACAGCGGGCAGCGCGCCAGTCAGAAGACACAGAGTCCTGCAGCACCGGCCAGGTCCTCATAGACGGCAAATGTGGTGAGAATCATGGGATATGTAGTCCCTTACATATGCTTCTGTTCTGGACAGGTAGTCTGGATGTTTACAGGTGTTTCAAAAAATTTGCCAGGTGAGCTTTTTAACACACAGCTGTTGTAAAATATACAAGGGCTTATTAAGACTTTATAAAGCTTCAAAGATAAAGCTTCATCCATCCTGTCATTCTACTTACATTCAGAGTATAACTGCAAAGGGTACTACTTATATATATGGTACTACTGCTGTTCAAACATTTACTTCAACATCTACTTCAAAATGGTGCAGGCAGTCTGTAGTGCATGTAAAATTAAAGCTCTCCCTGAAAGACTCAGAGAGTGGGGGAAAAAAGATTCAGAGCTTCAGTTCACAGAGAATTGTACAAAGTTCTGTAGACAGTCAAATGACGGCACCTAAGACAGCAAAGCAGGTACAGTATGTCAGACGAGTCATTATAAGACAGGTGAATACAGGAGAGTCATGCAGGCTGGTGCCCAGATCAGTACAGTGAGCACCCATTAAACAGACAGTGCAACCATGATTACAACAGATAAGACAACAAATAAGACAAAGACACAGTGTGGAAATCATACAATGCAATAAACATAGGTGCAAGGCAGAGTCTTTAAATGCTCAGTTGTTCTATTCTAGAGTCTTTAAATGCTCAGTTGTTCTATTCTATGATTACACATGATCACATAGTCCATTATGGTCACATATTTGGTTTGCTTTAAGCCAGGTCTTAAGTTTGTGTTTAAATCTTGGGTAGCCATAACTTTCTCTTCAGTCTGAGGGTAAACTTTTCCAGAGCTGTGTTGCTCTGGCTGAGAAAACAGCTTGACCCATCTTGCTACATCTATGTTGTACGACACAGCGCCCTCTAGTGTTTGCCCTTGTTGCCCTCTTGCTATTGCCCTTCCACACCATGAACTCACTCACTGGGGGAGGCGCAAGTCCATGTAAGATCTTAAAAAAGATTCCCTAAAATGTTTTTAGTCAACTGTCAAAATGAAGTATATTATGTTTTTGTACTATGAGTGTACAGTGATAATCTAATGTGTACTGTATGTGTCTATGTAAAATAGGTGCACATCTGCAGTATAGGATTGAATAGTTCTATATGTTGTTAGGGAGCAGGGAGAAGGGGGTTCCCCAGTGTCCTGGTTAAATTCCCAATCTGGCTCGTTCAATCTGGCCCCCTAATCATCCTCCATTGTTATTGCCTCTTTCATTCACTCCCTCACTCTCCACCTCAAGCTGGTGTGTGGGGAGCATTCTGGCACAAAATGGCTGCCGTGCATCACCCAGGTGGGTGCTGCACACACTAGTGGTAGTTAGCGGTGTTCGCCCTTCACTGTGCAGCGCTTTGGGTGTCTCGAAAAAGCTCTATATATAAATGCAATGTGTTGTTGTTGATGTTGGTATACTCACTGACTGCCCTGTGTGATGGCCTCCTAGTCAGCTGTGGGGTGGGGACGTTCTACAGCGGGGGGCAGGAGCAGTGTGTCCAGTGTCCCCCGGGCACCTACCAGGACACGGAGGGCCAGCTGTCCTGTGAGCCCTGCCCCAGCACGGAGGGACAGGGCATCACCGGGGCCAAGAACGTCTCTGAGTGTGGGGGTGAGTGTGTGTTTATGTTTCTCTGTGTGTTGGTGATTGCTAGGATATATTTATGTGTATGTGCCTGTATGTGTGTGTGTGTGTGTGTGTATGTGTGCATGCGTGTGTGTGTGTGTGTGTGTGTGTGTGTGTGTGTGTGTGTGTGTGTGTGTGTGTGTGTGTGTGTGCATGTGTGTGTGTGTGTGTGTGTGTGTGTTGACAGTGACTTCACTATTGTGGTGATGTATGTGTCTATGTATGTTGCATGTATGCTGATTTTCAAGCTCAGCTCCCCTTCTCCTGCTCCCCGGTATGCCCACTCTGTGCCCACTCTCTCCCTTTAGGCCAGTGTCCCCCTGGGCATTTCTCCTCGGACGGGTTCCGGCCATGCCAGCAGTGTGCCCTGGGCACCTTCCAGCCAGAGCCGGGCCGAGTGCTGTGCTTCCCCTGTGGGGGTGGCCTCATGACCAAGCACGTGGGCAGCACGTCCTTTAAAGACTGCGAGGCCAAAGGTAGGGGAAGCAGACTACAATAGACTACAATACCCATAAGTCAATTGGTTAGGTTCCAGTTTATCTAGTAAACAAGTTAACATGAGATACTTCACGGTGTCCTGACACATTATTATATAGCACTGGGCTGGGCTTGTTTTGAATGCACAGCTTTGTTTACTACATTTGATCACGCCCCTCTCTCTCTAAATGTCTTATAATACACCGCCATTTTGTGATTTGTGCTGGATGGATGAGGCTAAACACACTCAATTTTACGTTGTTGACTGCAGCAGCAAGAAACACACCATATGTCAGAATTAGGTGGTCAATTCCTCCACTAGAGTAGTTCAAATAAATATTGAAGTTCAGCACATCAAGGTAAGTCACACTTCATCTAGCTTGGGCTAGCTTGTGCTAGTTATCATTGACACAGGTGACTAGGAAACATTTCAGTGGGTATTTGATTTGATTGACTGTAGACTGTTGAAGAAAGAAACACACTGCATGCCAAAATTAGATGTCAGTTTGTCCACTGAAATAGTTCAGTGAATTAAAGTTACAGTTTAGACCACCTCAGTAATCCATCTCACTGATCAAGTACTCTAGTCCTGTGACCACTGGTGCAAGTGGCATGTTTTGAAATGCTTCTCTCATCTGTGTTTGTATTAGTTCACTGTGCTCCTGGACACCATTACAACTCCACAACGCACCGCTGTATCCGCTGCCCGGTGGGGACCTACCAGTCCGAGTTCGGCCAGAACTACTGTATCAACTGCCCTGGGAACACCACCACCGACTTTGATGGTGCCACCAACGTGTCTCACTGCAAAAGTAAGAAAATAACTTCAGATAGAGTTCATATATGTGTGCTTACCAGTGCAAAAACACCAAGAAAGTCCAGGCATGTTGAACTTGAAAATAAAGGAAAGTAAATTTGGGACTGCATATCGAATGATAAATATCTGTTAAGATTGTGAGGTTGCACAGTGAGTCCTTCAGGAGTGCTCACTCTCTCTCTCTCTTTCTCTCTCTCTCCCTCTCTCTCCCTCTCTCTCTCTGTCTCTCTCTCTCTTTGGGTCTCCTCAGATCAGATGTGTGGTGGAGAGCTGGGGGAGCTCATGGGCTACATCGAGTCTCCCAACTACCCCGGCGACTATCCATCCAACGTGGACTGTATCTGGACCATCAACCCGCCCAACAAGAGACGCATCCTTATCGTCGTGCCCGAGATCTTCCTTCCCATCGAGGATGAGTGTGGAGACGTGCTTGTCATGAGAAAGAGCGGTATGATGACCTGAGGCAATCTGTCAATTTAGCATTTATCAATTACCTATTTTGTTTACATTTACTGTATGTGAGGCCCTTAGTGAATGCCCTTCTTCAGAATAAATAAACAAAACTAAGAACATGTACAGTATGTGTTCAACTGAGATAGGAGGTTTTATCACTCACACTGGAAATCTGTGTTCAGTCCAATTTGCATTTATGTAATCCAAAAGGACAAAAAGGTAGAAAGAAAATAAACCACTTTCAGCAGGCATCCCTTCAGTATAGACCCATTCAATCTGTTCCTAGAGGATTTCCGGTTGAAATGTTCAAAACAGCAGAATTGAAAATAAATCAGACTTTAGCGTAATGCTTTACAAAACGTTTTCTGTACCACAGGAAATGCCTTAGGAAGGCACATGTTTGTTTATGCAGTACAAAAGGTCTATATGCAGTAAACTCCTCCCTTTCCCCTTCAGCCCTGCCCACCTCTATCACCACCTATGAGACGTGCCAGACGTATGAGCGGCCCATCGCCTTCACCTCACGCTCCCGCAAGCTGTGGATCCAGTTCAAGTCCAACGAAGGCAACAGCGGCAAAGGCTTCCAAGTGCCCTACGTGACCTACGATGGTCAGACTCCCAGACACAATTGAAAACTTAAAGCATCTACTTTTGTGTACCCACCACATAAACAAACAAACAAATAAATGTATGTTATTTACAAGAACTTACCCTGCTGTGTTTTTTAGAGGACTACCAGCAACTTATTGAGGACATTGTCCGTGACGGTCGACTCTACGCCTCAGAGAATCATCAGGAGATACTGAAAGTGAGTCTCCTCTCAATAAACAGTGCTATAGTGACCTAATTAATGATGACATGTGATAATAATGTGACAAACTAGTTACACCTCTCCCTTATGAGTTTAGTCATGTATTTATTTTGTTTGTATTCAGAATGACTTCATTGCAATCAGTCTTAGCGTGATTGTGAGTGCAAGTTCTTGTGAAGGTTTGGTTACAGCGAGCTCGTCCAAGCATGTGACCCATGTCTGGTATTTTGCTTCCTCCCCCAGGACAAAAAACTAATCAAGGCGCTGTTCGACGTGTTGGCTCACCCCCACAACTACTTCAAGTACACCGTTCAGGAGTCCAAAGAAATGTTCCCACGTTCTTTCATCAAGTTCCTCCGCTCCAAAGTGTCAAGGTTCCTCCGACCGTACAAATAGGTCCCCAGATCACTCCAGGTCCTTGAACCGCCCTGCACATCTAAATGTGCCCCTTTCACGCTCTCTATTCCCCCCTATTGTTTTTGCTCGCTAGCTGTAGCTTCCACAATTCCACATGATACGTAAAGGAAAAAGACTGAACACCCCTAGACATTTAAAGTCCTTGTTTTGACTTTAAACTCTTTCTTTTTTTGATAAGTTCGTCTTTGTTTTTGTTTGTTTTATTTGATTTTTAATGTGTTTGTTTGTTTTATTTGATTTCATTTATTAGTTTATTATTTTTAAAATATTTATATGTGCTAGTACTAGCAAAACCCCACATTATGGATGTTTGATATAAATATGTAAGTGTGTGTGTGTGTGTGTGTGTGTGTGTGAGAGAGTGTGTGTGTGTGAGAGAGAGAGAGAATATGCAAATGTGTCTGTGAATGTATTTGTGTGTGTGTGTGTGTGTGTGTGTGTGTGTGTGTGTGTGTGTGTGTGTGTGTGTGTGCGTGTTTGGTGTGTGTGTGTGTATGTGAATATGTATGAATTTATAACTGCATAGCTAAGGTATGCTAGTACATTCATATTCACATACAATATATCTTGCCGGCTATTTTTTTCTTTGATTTTCTTCCTATGGCCCCTTACATGCACGAGAGATAGAGGATGTAAAATGTTTGGTGCGCTTAAAAGTTTTTCAGCCATTGTAAGATGGGTAAAGTGAACCTTTTATGAGACCCTGAACTAATTCAGCTTGTGCTGTGCTTACATTATGAAAGACAAAGAAAGTGAAAGTCTATATAGTAGATTTTAAACTATATAACAAGATAATAAAAAAAAACTACCTGCAAGTAACAGAGGTTACGATAGAAATGTATGTTATGTAGCTAATATTTGGAACTTCAATTGCACTTGAATTTTATATTGTAAACTGTAGAAAGAAATTCTAAGTTTTTCCTTATGTTTGTGTTGTATAGAAATGTTTCATCTTGGTTTTGTTGGTTTGAAAGAAAAAAAAGAAGAAAAAAAAACTACCCATATTCTCACGGTACTCAGTATTGGATTCCTTTGACAGAAAGAAACAAGTGAAGAAGGAAGGAAGAGAAATAAAAACAGTAAGAAAAAAAGAAAGAAAGAAAGAAAGAAAGAAAGTAATAATCTGTGCATCTTCCTTTTTTCCTCACCTCTGAATGACTCAGTCCTGAGAGTAAAAATTACCTCTGTAATCTTTTGTGAACTTTTGTCTGAATGATCGTCAATTGAAGGGAAGATATATATCAGCAGTGGAATAGTGGCAGTTTTGAATTTGCACCATTTCACCATTCTGTACAGCAAGCTAGCTTGTTAGCTGCCAGAGAGAAAGAAAGACTTTTAGTGTAAAGTTTCTCATATGATGGCACAAAGTGCAAGCTTCTTCCATTTATCCACGTATACAGTTAGTCCAAACTACCGTAGATTTATATCCAGCCCAATCTTAGCAAGGACGAGAAGCGAGAGAATGGCACTGAATGTTGGATGGTCAGTGGACATTGTATTCCTAAGAGAGTCTGTTATTGTTTGTTTGCAATGGAGATTTATTTTGTTTTGTTTGCTTGTTTGTCTCAAGAACATGGTCACCTTGCCCAGAATATTTGCAATCCAGTGGAGTTTATGAGGGTAGACGCTCTGTGTATCTTTAGCCTTTGTGTTTTTCTTGAGACCAGAGTTCCATTTTCAAGAGGGCAGAAGTTGTTGACCTGGACTTATTACTGATGGGAGTACTTGTGGCTGTGTAATACCATTAGAAGTGAGGCAAAAGTCATGGACTCTGATTGAAGAGAGTTCACATATTCCCACAAGAACTAAACTCTAACCTAACATGGAACGGCTTTGTGCTGGGCACAAAGACAAGCTGTCACGGCCTCATCATGACATCCTCCTAATTGGCTATCGACTATCGACTCCAGACTATATATCATGTCATCTCCCATATATTTTTGGTACCCCCATTGCTGATCTTTAATCAGCCAAACCTGCAATGAACCCAATGAACCCTATTTTGTGATGGAATAAAAGGTACAAGGAATCAGGGCTGTGGTGGATAGGATGGAGTCAAGAGGTTTATAAATATATAGTTAACTAACAAGTAATGCTACATACAGTACACTTATCCTTAGAATGTATTTAATGGGATTTTTTGCGTGTGTGTGTGTGTGTATTTGTGTGTGTGTGTGTGTATGTGTGTGTGTGTGTGTGTGTGTGTGTGTGTTGTTTATGTGGTGTGTGCTAGAGAGAGATTTAGACTATAGTGTATATGCACATGTATGAGATAACTGTCGGCTAGTTTAGGAGTGATGACTTTTGAAGTTTTGCAATGCAGTTAGTTGATGTATATCACCCAAAGAGAGAGAGAGAGAGAGAGAGAGAGGAAACACATTTCAGATAGAGGAGAAAAGGATATACTATGTGTAGAAAGAAGCCAAAATACTATAGGTGTTGTAGTCCTTTTTTGTTGACCTGGTAGATCTGCGATAATCCAGTTGCAAAGAGAAAAAAAAACTGACAAACTCAAGCTGCATTAGAGAAGACGGCACTCGGAGAGATTTCCTACGTAGTTTTCATTTTCCTCTGGAGAGCATTATTTAATGTTGTCTCAATATCCCTTTTAACATTCTTCACTTCCCCACATAGTTGGTTGAGCGCATGAAAAACTCCTCTCTGGGCTGCTTGATCTCTCCCCAGGCATTGTGTGATTAAAAACACAGAGGTTGTGGCACTGCGGAACAATGAGTGTGTGTGTGTGTGTGTGTGTGTGTGTGTGTGTGTGTTTCGGCGGTTCATTTAGGAGGCAGATAACACTATCCCCCAAGGAGGGAGGGAAGTATGCCTTGGCCTTACCAAGGAGCGTGAGCAGTCCCTTAAAAATACAGATGACACATCCATGAGCTAAGCTTGAAACAACCCCCCAAACCCTGTTAACAATAAAGGCATCCTCCAGTGGTCTGTCCATTCCTCTTGAGGTGTTTTTGGACTGGACAGGAGTGAGTGAGAGAGAGAGAGAGGAGAGAACATGCTGAAAAGTGATTCAGTGAAATGGTGGTGAAATATCATGGAAAGGCCATCTCAAATTTTTTTTTTCGACAATATTTTTTTCTGCTTTCTTTTTTTTCTGTTCAAATAAGCACTTATTATTGCAAGCATTCCTGCAGCTAGCTCTGCCGCCACTAGTGTCTCAGTGGGGACTGTGTAAACTCCACTCTGCCCAGTATTCAGCCTGAGAAACAGAGGGAGAGAGAAAAACAGACAGAGAGAAAGAGAGATAGAATTAGAGGAAGAGTGAAAAGGACCCTCCATCCCAAAACCAAAGAGTAGCAGACTAACAGCAAACAGGTGCCTCTCCCCCGACCCCCCCCCCCCCCCCCCCCCCCCAACCTGTCATCAGCTCCCTCACCTGGTTATGCAAAACTTAGCTATGGCCTCTTCATACAAAGACGCATGCAGAAGCTTTCATAGCATCTGGACTGTCACGCTGTGTGGTTGTCTGTCCGTCTGGGTGTCCATCTGTTGGTTTAGTTTGTACTGTCTTTTGATTTGATTTTGTTGGCGTGTGTGTGTGTGTGTGTTTAGTTTCTTTTGAGTTTTTGTGCATTTGATTATATATCTGTTTGGGAAAGAATGGCTATCCATATCTCTTTGTACTCTGACAATGGATCAAGAATGTATGAGATGTGTTATTAAAAAGAAGCCCAAGCATTCAGAATATTCCCCTTACACACGCACACACACACACACACGTGTAACAAAAATCCTAGCATGTAATTCATACACAGCATTCAGAAATGAACCATGCACACACAGAGAAGAGAGAGACAAAATGAGACACAAAGACATGGATAAAGACATGTTCCGTTACCGCCCTTTAAACCTTAAAGGTGTAGGTTTTTAAACATTCTAACATAAGATTCCGTTCCCCAACAATTGAAGGTTCTAAAACTCTGTTGAATTCAATGAACCCAGATATGGCTCTGAATGAACCCAGATATTCTTTAGAACGTTCATTTCCCAACATTCCCGTCACACCGGTGTGACGGTACTCCTTTAAGCTGAGAGGAATAATTAAGGTTGCTGCTGGTGACTTTCTAAGCTTTATCATTACTAATGTGTAAATGATGTAAAAATGTTGGCATCTTTTTTGTTTGTTTGTTTTTCTTTTCTTTTTATTTTAAATAGTAAATTAATATTTACCATGTTAGAGGGGAAACAAGTTGTAAAGGAACGAGAGACTCACACGACTCTCCCAAACACTGTTTTCATTGTTTTGTTATTCAGAAGTGTGAAAGAGAAGGAGGGATAGAGAAAAAGAGAAGAAAGAGAGAGAGGCCCACTGTATAGATATGACAGTGTATACTAATGCTTTCCACACCAATGCATTTTTCCATGTAGAGGAAACAACAAAAGATAAAACGTCAGTCGGCCATGTGATGTGTTTGTGTGTGTGTGTGTGTGTGTGTGTGTTTGTGTGTGTGTGTGTGTGTGTTTGTGTGTGTGTGTGTGTGTGTGTGTGTGTGTGTGTGTGTGTGTGTGTGTTTGTGTGTGTGTGTGTCATCCCCATTCTCCTATTTCCCCACAAACAAGTGGCAGAGAGTGTCAACAAAGGAAAAAGAAACTATTGTTAAGGTCTCACTTTAATAATAAATCATATGAAAACTGGAGCTGTTGCACTTGGTCTGTGCATTTGTGTCTGTGTGCCTTCACTGTCCAGCAAAGAAAATGGAGGTCAGAGCCAGATGATGAGGCAGTATTGAAAGTTAAATTTATGTGAACGTTTATGCTTATGGTTAATTAATCATGAGATAAAGATTTATTTATAACCAGACTGTCATCAGTCACACTTTCAACTGAGAAGATTTTGGAATAAGCATAAGGTTATTTAACTTAGACACCAAATTTTTGCAGCAGTAACTAATGCAATGCTGGACAGAGGCATAGCCTATTTATAAAGGAAATGTCCTAGAGGGAATTAAACCATCGTCATTACAGAATTCCACTTTAACCAAACAAGGATGAGGCGTTCTTCACAGCTGCAACAGTATTGTAGCCTAAACACAATGTCTCTGATTAGTCTGTTGGCCGAAATGGTGTCTCTCTAAGACATTCCTAAAGTCTGTGTACTCATCTATCTTAGTATTCTGTTGCAATATTACTGTAGCTGACTGGACCACAGCTGTTTGCTCGAATCAGTGGTATTCTAACAGGACTTCACTACCCTTACCATGTTATCTGAATACAAGGTAGTTTATATATAGCTTCACTGCCACCTAGTGTTATAGTCAGGTTTCATTCGCTGAATTTCTTAGAATCTCCACAAGGGTACACCCGTCACCCGTTGAGTTTCACCTCAATGCGCATAAGTGTTCAAATGCGATGGCGAGAAATAAAGCAGCTATTAAATAACCATAGGTTGTGTGAAAACCGGTTCTCAACCACACAGCTGTCCCTTTGAGATTTTACTCTTCTTTCAGATACAGTCTAATCAAAACCATTTACCAAAATAATTTAGTTTGAAATGTATCTCTTTACACTGCCTCGGTTCCACCATAGCACACACTCCAACTTCAAGTCAGGTCTTCTGTACAGTCTACAGTAATCAAAGGAAGAGTAGGCTTGGCTAGCCTAACCCAAAAAACTGCCAGTTCTAAATTCGGTGCGTAGCCACGCGCGGCTCTCTGGGAAGGATAGTGAGTGCAATGCCACCGGCCGAGTTTACTCTTAAAATGCTTGAGGATAGCCAACGGGTGCTACAGAGAGCATTACTTATTATTATCATTCCTACTGTATTATTGTATATATCTTCAAGATTAATTAGAGCTAGGCCTACATGTTATTGAGCGTTTACGATGAATTGTGAGAAATTGATTGCCTTGGTGTTTAACTAAAAAAAGAAATCACTGCAATAGTAAACAAAAATGAAGATAAGCTGCGTGGTAAAAGGCAATATCTATTAAATAATCAGAATTCATATTTCCCTGAAAAGAGACTGAGCAAAGTGTCGACCTTTGCCATGAATCTACCTGGTGACCTGGGAGCGTGTTTAAAACTCACCATCTCAATAGAGCACAGGAAGTTTTCCATCTACTTTCAAGAGGCGCTCATTGCAGTTGCTGTCTCAAAATGTAGCCAAGGTTTCATTTGTGGGGCTATACAACATGTATCTCAAAGAATCATTACGCACAGCAGAGGAAACTCGTATAATCTCGCCTAAAAATGCGGTTGTTCGACTACCAGCACTAACAATTACATTTATAATATAATGAAACATTCACCATTACAGCCCGAAAAAATAGTGTCATATTACTGACAATTAGAATGAATTTATATGGAATAAGGATGGATTGATGAAAATAAAACGGTCCACATTGGATTTGTAGTGAGAGATTAGTGTGATAAGAAACTGTATCCTAAAGTAGGCTTGGGGGAATCTTCGCAATTCAAACACCAATTTCTTCGACAATGACAGTGCTCTCTACATCAAAGAGCGCCATCTCCCTCAAATAATCAAAAACCCCTAGCCCCCCTTGGCCAGCTTCTGATCGTTCCATTTCCCTGCGTGCGCTGCGCTGCGCTGAGGAGCTAGAAAGATCCAGAGTACGAGAGCGCCAGTAAGGGGGAGTGTCTCAGCGAGTGCACAGCGAAACACAAACCGGGGAACCACGCGGAGCCCGTTCAAACCAACAAGCGCGACTCGCGAGCGGCAGTCTCACATCTCTGACCTCTCTCATTTCCCCATTGATTTTTGAAGCGGATAGGCCTAGAGATCACCGGAAAATCTCCGTTACCACGAATCCCCATCTGACGTCTCAGCTGGGAGGCTCAAACAGTCCAGGTTGGTTGTTTTTCTTCTTCGCGACTGCAGCGAAGAGAGCTTGCTGGGATGCATCCCTGATTGAGTGCGTAGGGGCTGCGTCTCATATTTTGTATTTCAGTAGATAGTTTACGTTATCGGATAACATCCACACATTATGTATGTTCAGTGAAATTAACAACTTAATTGATTCATTCCAGCAATTGAGATAGGACAAGGCACTTGTGTAACTGGGCAGCATTTCACATCAAAACAGTGCTGTCAGTCGGAGTTTCGGTTGGAAGGTTTAATTTGGAGCGCATGGAGTTGACCATACTGTAGGTCCGGTCTGTGAGCAGCACTAATCCTTTGTAGTTAACACTAGAAGGGTGGCAGCAAGTTGTCATATCCTTACGAAGTTCATGGAAAGGTATAAAAGAGATTTAAACGTTTTTAAAACGTCGTATGATGTGTCATTTATGTTCCAAATTGCCTTTTCGCCTTAAAATAGAGGATGTCCACCATAATATTAAATGGGCCAAAATTGCTATTACTGTCATCCTTTTTCTTGCGTGATAAAATAGCTATTCTCTATTTTGATAATCAGTATAAGGTTCAACAGCCAGCTTTATTTTCAACATATATCATTGTCTCATTACAGAAATTTCTCAAACCAGTGAACTATGTGTGAACCACTGGTCTATTTAAATACTTTTTAGATAGCAGTTTCAGTTTCGACAGGGTGCCATGTTGCATATAGAAGTTATGTCAAGGTATTATGTTTGTATAATATAATACTTTTGTGTAATATGTTCCTGAGAATCCAACAGCAAATTGTAAGCAAAACATTAAAAACATAATTGTATTTAATTAATGTCATAGAAATGATGTAATTTAATAAATGTGTTGTGAGATAGTAGGCTACAGCAGTTCTGCTCTTGTGCAATTATAGCGGCTGAGGAGAGTGAGAAGACTGAAGTTTTATATGAGAAGAAAGGTGAAGGAATATTTTCAATAACTGTAATAAACCTGCATTTTCACTCTTCAACTGTTCATCTTCATGTTCACTGTTAATATAAGTGCAATTATACACATTTGACTTACATCAAGGACTTGTTGGATGCTTTTTGTAGGATATACTGTATTTTATGAAAATGCAGTGCACTAATGGGGGCATTGTGCCAGAGATAATGTATTACAATATGACAAAGCTAAAACTAGTGTATTGTGATGATTTTTGTATTTTATTGATTTTTGTGGTTTCAAATGCACATATATGTGACTATGGCTGTTTTGATAATCAAAGCTCAGAGCATGCACTGAATTAATTTTGAAACACGGCTGACAGCTCCGGCCCTATACAAGTATTTCCACTGTCCCCCACGACAGGTGCCCAGTGAGTATTTTGGAGGAGGAAGAGCAGGGGCAGGATGCAATCAACGCGTCCCAGCCGGATGCCAGCAAGGCGGGCAAGACACTGAGGACAAGGGGCCTCCCTGGGCCTGGAGCCCCTCAGACGCGGCCCCCGGCTCAACTGACCCCCAATCCCAGGCCAGCAGCCAGCGCTACCCTTGCTCCGCCTTGCTCCGCAAGGCAGCAGACACGCCCTCCAGCGCCCCGTCATCCGTCGCCCCGGCGCCAGGCGTTGCCATGGCGTTCACTCTGTCAGAGATCATGGCGGCACGACGGCAGCAGCAGCAGCAGCAGCAGCAGAGAGGTGGAGCAGCGCGCGGGGTGGTGGAGGTGGACGAGTACAGCTCCAACCCCACCCAGGCCTTCACCTTCTACAACATCAACCAGGGCCGCTTCCAGCCACCGCACGTCCACATGTGAGATGGAGCGACAGCCTGAGGGCTCTCTTTTCTTCTCTTCTCTGCTCTTTTCTTCTCTTTTAAACCTGTCAGTCCTCACTACAAACACCTTCCTCTTTCTTTCTTTCTTTCTTTCTTTCTTTCTTTCTTCCTTTCTTTCTTTCTTTCATTCTCTTACT
>NC_055978.1:3679111-3689111 GCF_018492685.1 Alosa sapidissima | reverse complement strand
GTACTTTTGTACATCTTCTGACACATAGAGACAGTGATACATTGGTGCATGTGCAACACACACACACACACACACACACACACACCATCAGCAAACATGTTATTTATGTCTCTCCCCTTGTTTCCTCTCCCCCACACCCTTCACTCAGAGACGGCTCCACACCACTCCGTCCTCCCAACACACCATGCCAGCTCTCTCCCTCTCCCTCTCCCTCTCCCTCTCTCTCTCTCTGTCCTCCTCTCCTCCTCCTCCTCGCTTCCCCACCCTCACCTTCCCTCTCCCGCACAGCATGCCAGCTCCTTCTTCACTCAATCTCTTCTCTCTGTCCTCCTCTCTCCTCCTCCTCCTCCTCTCCTCTCCTCCCCCCCTCTCATTCGCCTCTCTGATGTGGGTAGCAGGCAGGTGGCTGGCAGGTGCCCAGGCTTTAGTTAGTACCACTGGGGCGGTGAAAGAGGCAGGTAGAGGAGGGGGGGCAGGAGGAGGATGGCAGGGACCTGTGCCCAGGAAGAGGCTTCTCAGGCTGGGCAGGCGCCGATCCTCATCCAACCCTGGTGACTCCACGGCCTCTGGAGACCATTGGGGTTCAATCAGGTGTTCCGCTTCTGGCACAGAGAACATCCTGCCTCGCTTTCCTCGGATACAGAGATAGCGCCGTGGAGCCAAGGAGTATAGGATGCTTTGTTTGTGTCAGAAGGAAACAGATAATGGAAATCTTACCGTAAATATATGTTTTATATATACAATTACCAAATAGATAAATAAATAAAATAAAAATAACCTTAAAGGAGCAATCTGGTGATTTTTCACATAGATCTCCGTTTCTCAAGGAAAACAACTGGTTTTACCTAGCTCCAGTTGCTAGTTCCAACAGCTAAAGTAGCCAGGCAGCTACACTGGGGGCATGTATGTGAGCCCCCACGTTCATGCCCCCGGATTTCTCCTTTTAAAGTAGAATGGAACAAAAAATAACTATAGAAGTATCTATAGAACTATAGAAAATATAACTATAGAAAATAGAAGAAAAAAAGTCTATGTTTGTTATCATGGAACGGGTCTGTATCAGGGACCGTTTAAATGAAAGTGAAACACCAATTTGCAATTATTCGCATAACCAAATACACAATGAAGTCCTTCTGTTTCAATCCAAGTCACTATGACATGTTGTTCCAGTATTGACATGTTTATTACATATCAATTACATAGTAATAAGCCTGTATACGCTCAGCTATATCAGTTGCAATAGAATAGGAACTTCCCAGAATGGGGAGGTTTTAAGTGTTAAGTGCCGGCCTGAAAAATATCCAAAATGGTTTGGTTTGGTAGTTTGCTTCAGGGTAATCACTTAAGCAGAATGCAATTTCTGTTGCTTTTAATGTGTTTGTGAACTTTGGCAGGTGTTACCTAAACAGTGATAACAAGCATCTCATTTAGTGAGGAATACCAACACAAGCTCAGTCTGACTCCGACTGTGCTCGGAGATAAGCATGTTCCATTTAGACGGATCCATCCAGGTACTCGTTGTGCCCGAGGCTAACTGCTCCGACATTCCAGGTGCCCCAGTCAAGCACTGAAAATGGAGGGCTGTTGAACGCCACTCACCTGGTGCTTCACAACACAGTATATAGTTAAGCACATACGGATGCATACGCAGAGCCCATACAAATATCCTGAGAGTCAGGCAGTGTTGGTCTATCATAGACGTGCTTGACAAGTCAACAGGTACAAGTGTGTGTGAATGGAGCTTTTAGTCGGTGCTTTAAAAAGCAGGGCTAAGTAGGGTTTTTTTCCTCCTGTGAAAGGCAGATGGTTCTTAAGCTATGTCATATAGCCAGGTCTGCTAATATAACTCACTGCAGGCCCTGGCAGACATACTGCCCATGAGCACTCAGTATATTCTAGGACCTGGCAGCTGTCAGACTGGGCTGGGTTGGAGCTGTAGGACTCTTAATGAGTCAGGAGACTACCTTTACAATTTTATTGTGTGTGTGTGTGTGTGTGTGTGTGTGTGTGAGAGAGAGAGAGAGAGAGAGAGAAGGAATTTTGTGTATGTGTGAGGGAGAAGGAGAGTTTGTGTGTGTGTGTGTGTGTGTGTGTGTGTGTCTGCCCATTGTATCCATCTTCGTTGAGTGTGTGTGGACTGGAGAATGAAGCGGGCACTAGATGTTCTGTGCATCCTCGTTAAATATGGATCTCCCTGAGCAGCAGGGGACGAGAGCGGAGGAGAGGGGAGGAGAGGAGAGGAGAGGAGAGGGGAGGGGAGGAGAGAGGAGAGGGGAGGAGAGGAGGAGAGGGGAGGAGAGGAGGGGAGGGAAAGAGGGGAGGGTAGGAGAGGAGAGGGGAGGGGAGGGCACTGTAAGAGTTGGGGTCAGGAGTACTGTTTCACTGGTGAAGTTCAGTGGTTTCTTTTTCTCTCCTTTCTTTCCTTCCTTTCTTTCTCTCTTTCTCCCTCCCTCTCCTCATCTCCTCACTCTTTTTTTGTTCTGTTGATTTCCTAATCTCTCTCTCTCTCTCTCTCCCCCCATCTGCCTCTCATGGGTCAGGGAGTTCAGCAGCTCTGGTCCACTTTGTTTGGAGGGCTCTCATTGCGTCCACTGCTCCGTCTGAATAATGCATGACCCCCTGCCTCCCATGCCATAGTCGAGGTGGGCACCAAGAGAGGCACGCTCTCTTTCACTCTCACTCTCTTTTTTTGACTTCCTTTTCTTTTCTCTTCCCTTCCTTTGCATCTTTTTTTCTTGTCCCTCAGCTGTTATCTCAGTCTGTGGTGACACGGCTGTTTGTGGTTTTCTCCATTATAAACTGGCACCCCACCTCAGCCAGCAGTTCAATCACCACACAAAAAACAAGCTAGTTCTCCATCTTTTTCTGTGTTTCTCACTCTTATACCCCCACACCCCCCTCTCCCTCTCTCTCTCTCTCTCACTGTCTCTTTGTGTTCCTCTCTTCTTATCTCTCTCCCTCATGCCTTCCCTCTTTCTCCTTCTCTACACCTTTGGATTGGAGTGAGAAAGGATCATTAAACTTTCATACATTCTCGTCTCTCTCTTCGACTCGCTCGACAATTTTTTTCTGTCCCTCTTCGTTCTCTCTTCTCTTTCACTCTTTTTTCTTTTTCTTTTGGCTGCTATATTCTGTGTTTTCAGTTGACGGATTTGCTCGGGGATAACGAAGAGGAATGACACTATTTTTTTAGGACGGTTAACGGCTGTGAGCATTTGCCTGTGGGTGTGTGGGTGTGTGCTTGTAACGAGGAGGCCTGACACTCTTTATGCTTTTGAACGTTGAAAAACAACAACAAAATATATTCAAGTGACAAGCACTTTGAAGACTGAGTTATTTCCCCTCTGTTTGTGTGTGTGTGTATGTGTGTGTGTGTGTGTGTGTGTGTGAGTGTGAGAGAGAGAGAGAGACAGAGAGCGAAACTGTGTTTGTGTGTGTATGGGGGTGGGTGGGTGTGTCTGTGTCCATGTTAGAAGTGTTCAAACAATCAATTCCCTATATATATATAAAACATATATATTAATGTATATAATACAAAACTACTACACTTATGAATACCATTTTGTAAATCTATATCAGTGTGAGATACAGAACTAGACATCTGCATGCATCATTCGTTTCCTCAGAGAACACAAGGATGCAGTTTTATTCATAATGTTTCCTGTTATATCTTAAAATTACCTCTGTAAATATAGACTGAACATGATAAAATAGTAATGAATGTAACATATAGGAAAACATTATTTATTGTATATGTTGTGTTTACTGTAGCCCTTTTGAGGTACTGTGAGTTAGTAAACACAGTATTAAAAATATTGTTTTAATACATTTTATATTCTAGTGTGTGTGTATGTGTGTGTCTGTGTGTTGTGTGTTTTTGATAGTGCATTTGTGTGCATCTGTGTGTGTGTGTGTGTGTGCCCTGACAAGTTTCGTTCTTGTCTGCCATTCTGGGCATGTTTTGTGTCACTGTGCATATGCAACAGAGCACGGCTAGGGGAGGGTGGCAGTCGGCCTCCTGGTCCCCAGCTCCTCTGGCCCTCTGCCTCTCATGATCTGCTTTTGTCTCTAGCCTCTATTTTTCTGGGTCAAACTCTTGTCAGAGTCTGAATCTTCCATGCCATTTATAAATGTTCCATCTCTGCCTGTCTGTGAAATGGAGTATGGACAGTCCTTTTGATACGCACGCGCTCATATGTGTGTGTGTGTGTGTGTGTGTGTGTGTGTGTGTGTGTGTGTGTGTGTGTGTGTGTGTGTGTGTGTGTGTGTGTGTGTGTGTGTGTGCATGTTTACTGACATTGTCTATGTATGTCTGACCACCCAGTTATGCAACTCTGTGTTCGTACTGCATGAAGCCTGTGTGTGTGTGTGTCTCTGTGTGTGTGTGTGTATGTTTGTGTGTGTGTGTGTGTGTGTGTGTGTGTGTGTGTGTGTGTGTGTGTGTGTGTGTGTGTGTGTGTGCATGTTTACTGACATTGTCTATGTATGTCTGACCACCCAGTTATGCAACTCTGTGTTCGTACTGCATGAAGCCTGTGTGTGTGTGTCTCTCTGTGTGTGTGTGTGTGTGTGTGTGTGTGTGTGTGTGTGTGTGTGTGTGTGTGTGTGTGTATGCCTGCTTCGGTCCTGCTTCCCCCTTCGCCAGCTTCACCGCCCGTGCACCGTTAGCAGCTGTCTGTCCAGCCTGACAACGTCAGGTTAACGGCGGTTAATCCGGCCCTGCACTGGCCAGGCCTCGCAGCACTCATGAATAAACAACAATGTATGTGTGCGTTAGGAGTCTATAAACAGAATGAGACACCGTGCACGCATTTGTGTGTGTGTGTGTGTGTGTGTGTGTGTGTGTGTGTGTGTGTGTGTGTGTGTGTGTGTGTGTGTGTGTGTGTGTGCGGATGCTAATGAATACTGAATGAGTTCCTATGGGCCCAGGTGCTAAATTGGTGATCTTTGTTGTTGCAGTCTCTGCTGGGTGCAGAGCAAGTGTGTGAAGTGTGTGTGTGTGTGTGTGTGTGTGTGTGTGTGTGTGTGTGTGTGTGTGGCAGTGTATTGCAGTGTATCTAGTGGGTAAGAACACATCAGGGATGGTGGACTGAATGAAATAAAATCAGATGTCGACAAATACAGAGAGTGTGTTGCCATGCCGATGGCTGGTATTTATGATTAACCCAAATCCAGGAGGAGACTCAGGGACCACCTACACAGGTGGCAGTGTGTATGTGTGTGTGTGTGTGTGTGTGTGTGTGTGTGTGTGTGTGTGTGTGTGCGCGCACACATGTGACTGTTTGTCTCCATGTGTAGGTGGTATGTGTTGGAGAGCAAGTTCTGTTTTTGTCTCTTAGTTGAGAAGGCATGGATTAACAAGGGTGAAACTCTGAGACACAAAGAACGAGAGAAAGAAAGAAAGAGAGAAAGACAAAAGAAAGAGAGGAATGATGGGAGGGAGGAAGAAAAGCTCCCCTTTTTTAGCACTGGTTTTATTTTCAACGTATCTCTGTTTAAATGGACCATCGGGGCCACGACTATGATTTATTTAGGATTCTGCTGCCGAGTGCCTGTGTGTTTGTGTGACTGCTGTCAGATGCAAGTTTAATGTCATTTACACGGGAACACAGGGAAGCAACATGAATTATTCATACATACACACATACACACCCATTATATCATACCATAAAATCGGTGATCTAGTGAGGCCGTATGCATGTTTAATGGGTCTGACTAGAACACAGGTAATAACACATGAGTACACACACACACACACACACATACAAATGTGCACCCACAGGCACATGTCTACCCAGAAATACATATGCATGTACAGTACACACATGCACACATAAATGGAACACACACACACACACACATACACACACACACACACACACAAACAAACAAACACACACACACACACACACACACACACACACACACACACACACACACACACACACACACACACACACACACACACACACACACACACACACAAACATTTGTCTGTTATTATCATCATGAGTTTGATGGGACTCTGCTCAGTCCTATTGCTTATTACCCCACACAGTGACACACAGACACTCACACACACACACACACACACACACACACACACACACACAGAGCGAGTTCAGTAATCCGCTTCAACAAGCGGTGGATTTGGGCAGCAGGAGGATTTTCCCCATCAAAGGCCAGAGACCACCCACCGGAAAACCCCAGAACAATGGCAGTGAAATCCGGAAGCTTCTGTGGGGGTCCACTGCACTAAACCTCTAGAGCCTGTGTCTCTGAGACACACACACATACTAACACACACACACACACACACACAAATACAAACACAGAGCCCACTCATATACTCATGTGCACACATATAAACCTACATATATTGACACACACACACACACACACACACACACACACACACACACACACACACACACAGCCCACTCATGTACACTCATGTTCACACATATAATCAAGCAAAACGGGTCAGTCTCGGACATATACAGCTATCTCCCTCTCATACACACAGTGCTGAACAAACCAACCCACACAATGGCTCACAATACTAACACTGTGTCAGGTACACACACACACACATCAGTGCACTGGTCATTCACTTCTACATGTACATCAACACAAGCACATGAACACTGGGACAGACACACATGTGATCATGACCAAGATGGGTCAGGGCTTGCACTGATTACATGTCATGTGTTTGTTCAAGTTCACTTGCGTGTAAGAGCTGTGTGTGTGTTGGTGCTCACCGTGGGTTTGTGTATTTGATCGTCCATGTCCGCAACGTGTGAACATACATGTGTTTTATTTAATTACTTTTCTTTTGAAGGGGGAGAAACGAGAGACACGGCAGCTTTGTCGACGCAATTCTTTTAGTGAAATCCAAACTATTTGTTGCTTGAAAGCCGCCTTTGAAATCAAAGACAAAAGCGGGGCCTGAAAAGATGGTAGCTAATAACAACAGGCAACATCCAGTCAGTCGCATGTCCAGATTAATCCTTTGAGCTCCGGGGGAAAAAAGCTGTCTCTCTACTTGCTCTCTTTCTCTCACTCTGTCTTTCTTTCTCTCTCTCTCTCTCTCTCTCTCTCTTTTCTCTTTCTCTCTCTGTCTCCCTCTTGTCACAAAAGCGTGGTGTTCGGCTTTCTCGTCCGCTGTCTCGTTTGTTTGCGTGATTGATTGCCTTTAAAAAGACTTTTTTTTGCTTTGTGTTTCTAAGAGAATGCTTCCATTGTGAAATGGCTATTCGCACAGTAATACTCAAGCCCTTTGAAGCTCTTATGCCATTTGCTGGATCTATATGAGAAAAGAAGAGAGACAGAGATAGAGAGAGAGATAGATAGATAGAGAGAGAGACGCTGAAATAGTGTGAATTAAGAATGCACTAGCTCACACGTTCGAAGTGCACTTCTTTTTGTAAAGACAGAGAGAGGGATAGAGAGGGAAAGTGGAGGATAGCGCAATGCATTTGTCCTCTTTCTCTCTCTTTGTCTGCGGTCTCTATCAGCTGGGCTGAAAAACAAAACCCTGAAGCGGGCCAAACCTGTGGAACTTTCTACTGTCATCTCGCTCGATGGAACTCAAAGCAATCAGGAGAACACAGCTGTGGCACGCACCATCTCCACCAGACTCACACACTCACCAGCTCATTCTACACTCCACACAGAGAGGGAGAGAGACAGAGAGGGAAAGAGAGAGAGAAGGGGGGCAGAGAAGGAGATAGAGAGGGGGAGAGAGAGGGATGGAAAGAGAGAGAGGGGGTGGGGGGCAGAGAGGGAGATAGAGAAGGAGGGAGGGGAGGTAGAGGTTGTCTACCACCTTGTATCCGAGTAGAAATTTGCTTTGGTTAAAGTGCTTGTATGACTGGCATGCCAATAAAGCCCACATTAAACTGAACAGAGAGGAGAGGCAGTGAAAGAGAGCACAAAAGACACATTGAGGAAGTGAGAGAGGGAGGGAGAGAGAAAGAGGGACAGAGGGAGAGAGAGAAAAAGAGGGAGGGACAGAGGGGGGGGGAGAAAGAGATGATTAATGTAATGACTGCTTTGTCTTGTGCACCCATCACATTCCATCTGCAGGCCAGGTATTATTAGGGACATCAGAGCTTTGCCTTTTTAACGGTGCCAGTAAAACTCCTGGGCTCTGCTGGCATGCCACACACCCCCCCCCCCCCCCATCTCTCTCTCTCTCTCCATCTCTCTGTCTCTCCATCTCTCTCTCTCTCCATCTCTCTGTCTCTCCATCTCTGTCTCCATCTCTCTCTGTCTCTCCATCTCCATCTCTCTCTCTCTCTATCTCTCTGTGTCTCTTTCTCTGCTGAATGCACCCCTGGATCTCACTCTCATTTCATTTCTTCACATTTTTTCATCTCTCTTTATCGGCCCCCTGTGACACTGGCGAGGAAGTACTATTGCAGGCAAAACTACTAGCCTGTGTGTGTGTGTGTGTGTGTGTGTGTACTGTGCAGCAGGCTTATTCACTGATCCATGTCTGTTGGCCTTGTGCCCTGTTTCGTGGTTTCTCTCTTGGAGCCTGTTTTGTAATTGTGTCCCTGTAATATCATGTCCTGGGGTTGGACTGGTGTCTGTCTGTGTCTTTCTCTCTTGCTCCATGAGGGACTCATGTCCATCATCCCTCTATAGAGTCTATATTATCCCTCTATAGAGTCTACAGTATATCATCCCTTTATAGATTCCAGTTGTCTTAGATGTCCTGTTCCATCTCTTTCTGCACTCTCTTCCATCTCTCTCTCTCTTCTATCTCTCTCTCTCTCTCTCTCTCTCTCTCTCTCCGTCTTCCGCCTGCTTATCGTGTCGTTTCTTGCCTTACCTCGCCATGTTAACAGAGAGGTGTTTATGTTCCCTTTAAGATCTTTCTGCCTCTAAAACTGCACCCTCTCTGTGTGGTTAGCGTGCCGTGTGTCTGGGGCCAGAGGTCTGCCTGTTTTGACACAGGTCGGCCCTGTTCATGTCATCCCTCCCAGGAGCATCTCTCCACCATTCTGTCTGACTGTGTCGGCTGTTGACAGACGTTTCGCCATGCTAGCAGGACGTTGCCTTTTACTGGCTGCCATAACATAGGTGTCTCTGCGGTCTCTCTATACGGCATCTTCTGGTTTAGACAGCAATGTGTTTCTATTGTCCACCAGTTCACATGGACAGCAATGTTTTGCTAATTGTCCACCAGTTTATATGGACAGCAATGTTTTTCTATTGTCCACCAGTTCACATGGACAGCAATGTTTTTATATTGTCCACCAGTTCACATGGACAGCAATGTTTTTATATTGTCCACCAGTTCACATGGACAACAATGTTTTTCTATTGTCCACCAGTTCACATGGACAACAATGTTTTTCTATTGTCCACCAGTTCCCATGGTGGACAGTATGGTTATGGTTATTGTATTTGGCACATTTCTACTGTAATAGTAAAGGCGCTGCAGTTGGGCTGTGTTTCTGCCATGGCTGCACTTGTCTCCAGTACTAACTGGTGTTGTCTCAGTGCGGTCACTCTGCCGGATCTGTCCATTAGAGGCATTGGTGTCCCCTTATTGTCCTCTGTCCCATCTCTATGGTCTCTCAGTGGGAGAGGTCTGTGCGCGTGCTGTTTCTGTGTCGCCTCTCTCCTACCTCTGCGGCATCTGTTGTGTTGTGACACAGCCGTCCGGCCGTCCACGGGTTTGTCTCTGTGCCGTCGCCATGTTGTGACAGCGGCGTCTCCACATTGTCTCTCTCTCTCTCCTCACGTCGTCTCACCCGGTGTTCCAGCCCCTGCTTGGCACGAAATTTAATTGCTGCATTGTCGAGACGACACCTTGCGAGCTGAAATTTTTCCGAGCAGGGAATGTCGGGAACTGGAAAGCCCACGATGATGAAGCTCGCCCATCGCTCAGTGCCAACCGGCGCATTTCGGTGTGCCATCACGCCATCTGACAAACGGCAGGGATGCTCCAGATGTTAATGTCTAATTTTATATTAAAAATCTC
>NC_055978.1:3669111-3674111 GCF_018492685.1 Alosa sapidissima | reverse complement strand
CCCACGCCGCTTTGAGCTCAGCAGGGAGGCCGCTGCATTGGCAAGGCAAGAACAACCCACCGGCCCTGTCTGTACCCATACACCCATCTCATCCGGTGTGTGTGTGAGAGAGAGAGTGAGAGAGAGAAAGAGAGAGAGAGAATGAGAGAGAGAGAGAAAGCAAGAGAGAGAGAGAGAGATAGAAAGAGTTTGTGCAGTGAATGTTCATGTGCATCGGAACAAGATATGCATTTGTGCATATGTGATGCTTATGTCAATATGCATATATCTGTATATATTATGCAAGAACATGCACAATGTGTTCGTATACGAGAGTGATCACTGTGTGCTTGTGAGGATGAGTGAGTTGCTTGTGTGTGTGTGTGTGATTGAAAGTACACCGCAGAATCTTGTAAAAGAACAGCATGGGAGAGATGGCAGTTGGAGTGAGTTCTTCTCGTCCTGATGGAGGGGAAGAACGAGGGATGACACCAAAGGAAACGAGGAATTGAAGTAAAAGGGGGGGGGGAGGAGGAGAAGCACTTTTAAAAAAAAATAAAACTGCAGAAACGTTAGCTACCCACTGACTCCATGCGGAATAATTAACGAGAGAGATGCAAAAGACTCCTTAATTAGATTTTTTAATTATTGAGGATTTGCTTCCCTTCTATAGTGGCCCAATTATAGGCTCTCATCAAAAACACTGAGAGAGGAAGACAGAAAGAGAGGTCTCCTTTTGGTGTCAGCAATTGGGATACCTTCCTCTCATGTGTTTGATGACTGTCCCTGCGACAACGGGGGTGTCGTATTCAGGCTCTAATGACCACCTTTCTCTCGGAGATGGAGGGATGGATTGAAAGGAAGAGAGAAAGGAGAGAAGAAGAGAAAAGTAGTAGCTGTGTGAAGTCCCACTTCCTGTCCGACAGCTTTGTAGATTAAGTGGGTGTTTTTTTCCGACTTGAAGAGATATTAGTTGATTCTTTTGTTTGACCTTGAGAAGAGTCTCTCTCAAGCAAGTCGTAATGGCTACCAACCTGATGCATTCTTTCATTTTCCTTCTCCCTTGTGTTGCTATTAAAGTGAGGTTTATGGGGGGGGGGGGGGTTGTAAAAGAATGAGATTAAAAAATGTGATTTTTGTTCCTGTTTCCTCTGGGATGTGATGATAGGTTTAGGTTTCTGGGGCACACCTCCAGAGGACTGGCTAAATTAACATCTGAGGTGCTCGGGGGGACTCCAGAGTGCCCCAAGGCCCTGTCCTCGGCCCCTTCTACTTAACTGCCTCCCCCTCAAGTGGGTACGTGGGAGGTGGGGAGATGGTTTCGTGAACACCCTTAGCCCCCCCACCCCCCGCTGCTGGGGACAGAAGGAAACTCTAGGACGTCATTGCGGTGTAAAAGTGAAGGGTTGGATTTATCTTTTTAATGACAAAAAGAAAATTGCTGCCTTTTTTTTGGTTGCGTCTCTGCTCTTGACGCCTAATGGTCTTTGTTCTTCCATCCGCCCCAACTCCCTTTCTCTTTTCTTTAAGTGCTGTCAGTCAGTCTGCCTCAACAGTGAGTAAACACACTGTAGTGGAGACGTGGAGAGAGAGAGAGAAGAGAGGGAGGGGGAGGAGGAAAGGAGGCTCTGTGTGTGTGTGTGTGTGTGTGTGTGTGTGTGTGTGTGTGTGTGTGTCTCTCTCTGTGTGTGTGTGTGTCTCTCTGTGTGTGTGTGTGTGTCGCTCTCCTCAGAGGGACTTTGCTTTAAATTACCTGTAAATTGGCCTCCAGGGGCTGGGATCTCTCACTTTCTTTTTCTTTTAAACACACACACACACACACACACACGCTTGCATGCATGTACATATGCTTAAGGGTATATGCATAGGGTGATTTGTATTTCAGAGTGCTTGTACAGTATGCACTGGTATTTCCTCTCTTTTAGCTATGCTACAACAGTGAATAGCTCTTATAGTTTATAACATGTATATATGCATATAATGTCATATATTTGATGATACCATGAAGGCCATAAATGTATGCCCTGTTTCTCTTTCTTTGCTGCCTTTCTCTCTTAGTCACACAGACACACACACGCACACACACACACAGAGACACAGCTTGCTCCTCCATGCTGGTGCTAGGCCCGGCGGCTGTGGGAAATGGGCCCAGCTTGTTGAACCCTCGGGCCCCCAGGGCAGAGCCCTTGGCTGTCAGCCTGCCCTCAATGTGCCAAGGCAGTGACCAGCGACTAACCGCTGACTGACCCCACACGGGCAGGGGTGGGGCGGTGGGTTACTCCCCCCTGAGCCTCCGTACATGATCAGACTTCACACCCACCCATCCAGCCAACACCCCCCCCCCCCCCCCCCCCAGAACACACACACACACACACAAGCCCTCCCTCTCCCGCCCCCAGAGTCGCCCACTGCCTAATGTTGCTAATGTCCTTTATCTTCCATTATGCCTTCTGTCGCCTGGCACGGCGGCCACTTTTTGCCGTGGCATTAGGAAGTGTGTGTGTGTGTGTGTGTGTGTGTGTGTGTAAGGAAGAGACACGGAAAGAGAATGAGAAATGCCCCCCAGCGTCAGTTAATCAGCGCCTTTCACACCTCTGGTGGAGGGGATATGGAGGTGTAGCAGAGAAGCTGGGGACTCTCTCTCTCTCTCTCTCTCTCTCTCTCTCTGCTGTTCACTCCCCCTTTTCTTCCTTCATTCTTTTCTTCTTTCTTTCTTCTCCTTCTTCTCTCAGATAACTTTGAAATAATTTGAGTCTCCTGGGTTTTTACACATTCTAATTTCCAACTAAATGGGACATCTGTTTGAGAAAAGGAAGATTTGCCACGGTTGCCAAGGCAACTATCAGTCCGTAGGAAAGGGAGAAGAAGGGGGAAAAAAAGGTCCAACAGCTTTATGGACAGAATTAGACTTTGGTGGCTGTAACATATTATTTCTCTATGAGGAGCACTAGTCAGGCTATGGACTTTTTACTCTCACACGCTCGCTCTTCCTCACACACACACACACACACACACACACACACACAGGCATAGACACACACACACTTTCCATTCTATTCATCTCCCCTTGCTTTTCTTCCTTAACCCCCCCCCTCCCCAACACCCCCACACTCATCTGCTGCATCAACAGTATAAGAATAAAATTATACCCACGTAAAGAGAAAAAAACACTCTCATATTCATCACTTTGAGATCTGCCACCAATTAGTGGGGTAAAAAAACTTAGTCCCCCCCCCTCACACACACACACACGGACTCCATCCCATTCTCTCTCATCTCCCCGTGAAGACGTCTCATCCCTTATGGTAATTGATCATTATGTAGAGAGTGTGCATCACTGGCAGTCCTGAATGCTGTTTAAATGGGGATGGGGTTTTTCAGTCCTAAATGCTGTTTAAATGGGCATGGGGTTTTTCAGCACGCCTAACTAGGCCGCCGCCACCGACGAGGCCTCCGCTCGCTGGAGGAAATGTCACGAGCGCCGTCCCGTAGCACAATGAAGGCCACGGCTCTGGGCTTCTCTTCCTCCTCTTCCTCCTCTTCCTCTGTGGCTCAACCTACGGCTGTCTCGGCTGGCCTGCTTTGCATGTGGGCTCATGGGAGTTTGGGTCGGTGGCAGAATGATGACTTAGCACACAGAGCGAGTTTGAGCGAGCAAGCATGTGCGTGCAGCGGTCAGCTTTTTAGTGCACTCTAGCTCTGGCACACTGGGGTGTCCTATTTTGTCTTGTTTATTTCCCCGCTCTCTGGCCCTCCTATCGCAGACACACACACTCACACACATTTTTTTACACATTTACACCTGTACACACAGTCTCACACACAAATACATACTGTATATATACACAGTCTCATGCATACATGCATACACACACACACACACACACACATGCAGGGTTGTTGGCCCCCTCCTTACCCAGAAGGCACTGGGGTTTTTTTAGCGCTCCAGGCGCCTCCATATGACACACACTCCCGCTGCTGCTGTCCTGCACCTGCTCCTCTTCATACGGGGGTTTGGGGCCTGGCACCGTGCACTGTGCCAAAAACACACACACACACACATGCACGCACACACACATGCACGCATACACACACACATGTACGCATACACACGCGCACACACACTCTCCATTTCTGCCTCTCTCTCTCGCAGTTTTGTCTCACACATGCATACACACATGCACTGTCTTTTTCATAAACATCTGCAAGACACACACACACACATATTTACAACACAACAATCCTCTCACATGTACATACTATACACACATGCAATCCATTTCTTGCATAATCAGCAACTCACACAGGCACACACATTCTATACACATGTGTTCTCTTAAACCGTCACATATGTGTGTGTAATGTAATGTAATCTACAGAGATTTATGTAAATACATACTATCCGCCTAAAGGACTACACAAAGTACACAATAAACTGAGTATATCCCACGCACCTAAACTCACACATTAAATACTGTGACTATACTAGACTTTTTTACCAGACAGTAAAATAAGGTACAGAAACAGAATCTCCTATCTCTCTATCTAGATCTCTCTCTCTCTCTCTCTCTAGATCTCTCTATCTCTCTGTCCCGGTGTGACGTCAGTCCACTGACCTTGCACCTTGTACCATTTACTCTATCCATTCCCGCGTTTCACTTTATTCTATTTATTCTCACTCCATTACTGTCCTTTGGCATTTCTCTGTGCATGTGTTTCTCTTCTCTTCTGGCTCTTCCCCCCTCTCAGCCCTCCATCAGTGTCCCCTCCCTCCCTCCTGCCCCGAGGGTATCACTCTCCTGGTGGTAAATTCAGGTGCTGGCCACATCAACCCCTCCCTCCCTCCTGCCCCGAGGGTATCACTCTCCTGGTGGTAAATTCAGGTGCTGGCCACATCAACCCCTCCCCAACCCAGTAACATGTCCCCGATGCATTGGCGACGCATTTGTAAGGTATTTGTGCTCATGAAAAGCGGCCCCATCCGGAGGGAGCTCATTATCGCGCTTGTGTGTGTGTGTGTG
>NC_055978.1:3626611-3666611 GCF_018492685.1 Alosa sapidissima | reverse complement strand
CATCACGCTCACCAATCAGCCACAACTAGAGACCGCACCACACCACACCACACCACACCACACCACACCACACCGTACCACGCCACACCACACCACACCACACACCACAATCAGCCCCAACTAGACGCACCACACCGCACCACACCGTACCACACCACACCGCACCACACCACACCGCACCACAATCAGCCCCAACTAGACGCACCACGACGCACCACACCGCACCACAATCAACCCCAACTAGACGCACCACAACGCACCACACCGCACCACGCACCACAATCAGCCCCAACTAGACGCACCACACCGCAACGCACTGCACCGCACCACTCCACACCACACCGCACCAGGCACCACAATCAGCCCCAACTAGACGCACCACAGTGCACCACACCACAGTGCACCACTCCACTCCACACCATACCGCACCACTCCGCACCACACCGCACCACTCCACTCCACACCACTCCACACCACACCGCACCACTGCACACCACATCGCACCACTGCACACCACATCGCACCACTGCACACCACTCCACACCACACCACACCGCACCACTCCACACCACACCGCACCACTGCACACCACATCACACCACACCGTACCACACCACTCCACACCACACCACTCCACAGGCCGCATGTACTAATCATCAGCAAAGAGGAGGTGTGCTCACGTGGGACTGTGTGTTTGTGTGTGTTTATTTACAATATATGTGTGAGATTGTGTGTGTGTGGGGTGTGTGTTTGCATGTATAAAGTGTGTGTGTTTGTGTGTGTGCGTTTGCATGTATAAAGTGTATGTGTGTGTGTGTGTGTGTGTGTGTGTGGTCGACACCTGTAGTCCTGGGTATCTCCCGGACCTGCTGAGAGTTGCGCAACTCACACTGTGAGCCAACTGTCCCAAATCTGCCACATTTTAACCTAGCAAATGAGATAGAAAGAGAGAGAGCGAGAGAGAGAGAGAGAGAGAGAGAGAGAGAGAGAGAGAGAGAGAGAGAGAGAGAGGAGGCCTATGGTAGATGTTATTTGTGTTATTTGTTTCTTTTGATATAAAGTTGACACATCAAAACAACTATCCACTTTCATTGACTACTTGACTTGATCATGGGTCTTTGTCAAGATGGATTCTATGTTTAGATGCAGAGAGAGAGAAGGAGA
This sequence comes from Alosa sapidissima, assembly GCF_018492685.1. Classification (NCBI taxonomy): domain Eukaryota; kingdom Metazoa; phylum Chordata; class Actinopteri; order Clupeiformes; family Clupeidae; genus Alosa; species Alosa sapidissima. The sequence continues at coordinate 3,665,447 of NC_055978.1, read as the reverse complement.
GAGAGAGAGAGAGAGGGAAAGAGAATGAGATGGCAGCAGGAGAACTGTGTGAGGTAGTGGGAATGACAGTGTGTTGCAAAAAGAGAACTGTTCTCTTGAGCTCCAGGATGTAAGTCACACACACACACACATGGAACACTGCTGCTTATATTTCCATGTGTGTGTGTGTGTGTGTGTGTGTGTGTGTGTGGTACAGTATGTGTGTGTGTGTGTGTGAGAGTGTGTGTGTGAGTGTGTGTGTGTGGTATGTGTGTGTGAGTGTGTGTGTGTGTGAGTGTGTGTGTGTGTGTGTGTGTGTGTGTGTGTGTGTGTGTGAGTGTGTGTGTGTGTGTGTGTGTGTGTGTGTGTGGAGAGAGAGAGAAGGAAAGAGAAAGGAAGTGTGTGAGCTCCAGTGGCCTGCTGCTGGAGTCTGGGTGCTGTCACAGCCTCGGCTCTGCTCTGCTCTGCTCTGCTCAAGCTGCAGCTCCAACACGTCCCCTTTAATCCAGCTATTGTCAAAGTCTGATATACTCCACTCTGCCTTCCAGGCTTCTCTCTCTCTCCCTCTCACTCCCTCCCTCTCTTCTCTCTCTCTCACTCCCTCCCTCTCTTCTCTGTCTCTCTCTCGCTCCTTTTAGCTCTGTTGCTTCCTATATTTACATGCTTCTCCACCCTACTTCCTCCTCCTTCTCTGGCCCATTATCACTTCTCCCTCTCCTCCTATCCCTCCATGCCTCTCTCTCTCTCTCTCTCACTGCACTCCTCTCTTCATCCCTCTCTCTATCTTTGGCTGTGGTTGGCTAGGGAGTCGCTGCTGCTGCTGCTGCCGGAGTGTTGAGCGGCGGTGGCCCTGCTGTGCGGATCAGGCTGTGCAGGGGCTCGCTGAATGGGCCGTATGCTTTGCACTGATTAGACATCAAAGTCCAGCAAAAGCCCACTCGCTCGAGCACACACACACACACACACACACACACTTATCTTATACGCACACACATACACAAAAACACTTATGCACACTCACACATGTACAGTCTCATATACAAACACAGAAGTGAGCATGCACACGCACACACACACACACACACAGTTTATATACAGTACTTGTATGCACAGACTCACACACAGCTCATCCCATCCAAGGCCCCACAGAGAGTGAGGTGGAGGCTTTAGTGTGGGGATTAATGACAACTGAACAACGGGCGCTTTTCTATTAGTAGCTACTGTACTAAATAAATCACTGAGGTGTGTGTGTGTGTGTGTGTTGCTATGCTGTGTGGGGGGAAGAGCGTGGGGACCCATGCAATGGTACAGTTTGCCCATTGTTCGGAATGTTTTATGTTTTTTGGGCTACGGTAACATTACAGTTTTGGATTCTTAATATTTAAAAAATTAAACATAAAAACACACATTTAACACACATTTAAACAATTCATTATACGTTTTGCCTGTAGATAAACAAATGCATTCAGTAAAATGGCAGAAATGCAGTTTGATGGTGTTGAATTACCAAACTGAAGTCAATGAACAGCATTCTCGCATAGGTGTTGCTATTGTCAAGGTGCGACAAGGCGGAGTGAAGTGCTGTTGAGATGGTATCCTCCATACTCCTGTTCTGACGGTAGGCGAATTGGAAGGGCTATTAACAGTGTATTAACTGGCTGTTAAACTAAATGGCAGTAAATCATTGGCTATTAACAGTCCTGCTACTTATATTGTTAGCCTACCTCTGATATTTTATGCTATGTTCTTGGTGCCGTTATGTTAGTTATCTTCAAAGATGTCAAAGCTATGCCAGCCCAATATCCATGCAACTTGATGGAAAGCAGAATGGGTTAAAGATGAACACATTAAACTCAAAGAAAATATGACATGTGTTGGCCAACTTTGTGAGACATCAGGCCTCAGGATCGTTTCTTTGATTTATTTTGTCCCAAAATGTTGTTGAAGAGCAACATGAAGAGTTTTCTCTCCAAAATGGACTCTCCCTGCTGCATAAGCGATAGACAGCGTGCTGATAGCACGAGATGAGACATCGTGTCAGAAGCGAATCACGAGTAGTAGACTGCTATAATGTTCATGTTTTCAGTCTATACTTCGTTTGTTGACGGTACTTTCACCATCTCCGTCATAGACTGCTGAAATCTAAAATGCTCTCTCTGTCACAGAGGATATGAAAGACGCAAAGTGCATCTTCAAAATGTGCGGCGCAGTCTTGCTTGTCGCTACCTTCCCAATATCAGCCATGCTGGAGCTGTCAGCTATGTTTAGTTTTTTTTTTTTTTTTAAACTCTCTTTTTGAACTGTAATCTGCATACAGAGCGCTGATTGACTCCAGAGGTGATCTGTGAATGTACACCATGTTTGTGTGCTGTCTGCAGGGAAATAAGCACGTTTGGAAATTATAGAAAATATACATACATATAATATAACTAGATGTACCGCAGAGTGGTACAAAATATGACCGCCGCCCAGTCCAGCACATTTTTTCAACAAAAATAAATCACGCTGAAAGGCCTATGATTCTAACTGTCTCACTAAATTGCATTATCCACACTCAATTCTCACTGGTATCTGCTAGACAACAAGTACCAAAACATGATTAGTTCATAGATTTCACATGTAAAATTAATTTTATACAACCCCACCCCCATTTTGCCTGTTCATAATTCTGAGAAATTCTTCAATTGTGTGCATGTGTGCGTGTACATGTTTATGTGTGTGTGTGTGTGTGTGTGTGTGTGTGTGTGTGTGTGTGTGTGTGTGTGTGTGTGCTTGTGTGTTTGCCTGCATATGTGTGTTTGTGCATGTGCATGCATGCGTACATATGTCTACTGTGTGAGTATGTGTCATACGTAGGATTACTGTGAATGTATGTGTGTGCGTGTGTATCTGTTTATGCACATGTGTGCACATGGAATGGGTTAAAGGAATTATAAAATGCACTTTAGATCGATTTACGGATGATTGGGAGTACATACGTTGAGTTGACATCCATCCCGAGGTCTTTATGTGGTCGGATAGAGAGTGCAACGGATAGAAGATGGCAACATTTCTGGAAAGGTTACTTGCTTGATGAAATTCATTCTGGACTCTCTATCCGACCACATAAAGACCTCGGGGATACTTCGGTTTGGCTTTAGGGACCCTCTACTCACTACCACGTAAGTGCAATGTTGTTTGGAACTGTAGAAAAGGTATAAAAATAGCATTTTGTAGCGGCGAAATAATATGCCCTTCTCACTTCCACGCTAACGAGCTTTGACTAAAAACGGTAACATCGAACTTTCTCAAAACACATCCGAATGACATGATTTGGATGTCAACTCAACGTATGTACTCCCAATCATCCGTAAATCGATCTAAAGTGCATTTTACTCCGGATAATTCCTTTAACATGACCCCTGAAGGCAAACATACGGAAAAAATTGGTCATCCTAGGCCCTACGGTTCTCAAGATATTCACAGAAAACTGTGTCTGCCCTACCCTCCTTTCGGGGGGTCCAGTACAGCGGGGGGGCTACAGATCAAAACAAAAAACGATTATTCCATGCTATCCATGTGGGGTTACATGCCCACCAAGTTTCGTGTACCCCGGTCTTTCATTGTCCCGGGAATCCTTGTTGGTGTACGGTCACTAAATGTACACATAAATGATTTTATTGTAAGGCCCCCCATGAACGAAAGTTCACAAAACTTGGCATGCATTCGGAGGGTGTCATAATGATCCTACACTTTCAATTTCGTGCAGTTTTGACCATGTCAGCCAGAGATATTGTGATTAAAACACCTAATTTTTTGCTTTTTAATTTTTAACTAGGTGGCGCTATACATGAAATAAGTGGTAATGGGATGGGTTGACATGCCCCCTTAAGACCAACATACAAAAAAAGGTGGACCTCCTAGGCCCTACGGTTCTCGAGATATTCACAGAAAACTGTCTCCGGCCACCTACAGGCCAGTTGGTGTATAGTAACATAAATTAATTTATTGTGTGGCCCCCCCATGAACGGAATTCCACGATTGGCGTGCATTCAGAGGGTGTCATAATGATCCTACACTTCCAATTTCGTGCAGTTTTGACTATGTTAGGTCACAGATACCTGTGATTACAACACCTCATTTTTTTTGTGTTTAACTAGGTGGCGCTATACATGAAATGAGTGGTTATGGAATGGGTTGACATGGCCCCTTGAGATCAACATACAAAAAAATGGTCCTCCTAAACCTTACGGTTCTCGAGAAAACTGTGTCTGCCCTACCCTCCTTTCGGGGGGTGCAGTCCAGCGGGGGGGCTACAGATCAAAACAAAAAACGATGGTTCCATGCTATCCATATGGGGTTACATGCCCATGCGAAAAAGAAAAAAAAAATAATAAAAATAATAATAATCTGACTAAACCTATATGACCGCCTCTTCGCTGTGCGGTGGTCATAATAAATGTGATGCTGAACTGTTTGTGGAGTAATGCGCTTTTTAAGATCAGTGTGTGTGTGTTTGTGTGTGTGTGTGTGTGTGTGTGTGTGTGTGTGTGTGTGTCTAAGTACCATGATCGGATGAGGAACAAACATGATGTTGAACTGTGTGCGGGGTAATGTGCGATCAGTGTGTGTGTGTGTGTGTGTGATGTTGAACTGTGTGTGGGGTAATGTGCGATCAGTGTGTGTGTGTGTGTGTGATGTTGAACTGTGTGTGGGGTAATGTGCGATCAGTGTGTGTGTGTGTGTATGTGTGTGTGTGATGTTGAACTGTGTGTGTGTGTGTGTGTGTGTGTGTGTGTGTGTGATGTTGAACTGTGTGTGGGGTAATGTGCGATCAGTGTGTGTGTGTGTGTGTGATGTTGAACTGTGTGTGGGGTAATGTGCGATCAGTGTGTGTGTGTGTATGTGTGTGTGTGATGTTGAACTGTGTGTGTGTGTGTGTGTGTGTGTGATGTTGAACTGTGTGTGGGGTAATGTGTGATCAGTGTGTGTGTGTGTGTGTGTGTGTGTGTGTGTGTGTGTGTGATGTTGAACTCTGTGTGGGGTAATGTGTGATCAGTGTGTGTGTGTGTGTGATGTTGAACTCTGTGTGGGGTAATGTGTGATCAGTGTGTGTGTGTGTGTGTGTGTGTGTGTGTGTGTGTGATGTTGAACTGTGTGTGTGTGTGTGTGTGTGTGATGTTGAACTGTGTGTGGGGTAATGTGTGATCAGTGTGTGTGTGTGTGTGTGATGTTGAACTGTGTGTGGGTAATGTGCGATCAGTGTGTGTGTGTGTGTGTGATGTTGAACTGTGTGTGGGGTAATGTGCGATCAGTGTGTGTGTGTGTATGTGTGTGTGTGATGTTGAACTGTGTGTGTGTGTGTGTGTGTGTGTGATGTTGAACTGTGTGTGGGGTAATGTGTGATCAGTGTGTGTGTGTGTGTGTGTGATGTTGAACTCTGTGTGGGGTAATGTGTGATCAGTGTGTGTGTGTGTGTGTGATGTTGAACTGTGTGTGGGGTAATGTGTGATCAGTGTGTGTGTGTGTGTGTGTGATGTTGAACTCTGTGTGGGGTAATGTGTGATCAGTGTGTGTGTGTGTGTGTGATGTTGAACTGTGTGTGGGGTAATGTGTGATCAGTGTGTGTGTGTGTGTGTGTGTGTGTGTGTGTGTGTGTGTGATGTTGAACTGTGTGTGGGGTAATGTGTGATCAGTGTGTGTGTGTCATTAGGCACTTGGATCCAAACCCAGACTCTCTTCACGCCCTTCACTTTACTGAAGTGTTCTTTGCTGCTTATAAAAGCTCAAGGTCACCCCTCTTTGTTTGCTGAACACACACACAACATGCACACACATACGCACTCAAACACACACACACACATGCACACACACACCATGCACACAAATACGCACTCTCAAACACACACACATACACACACACACCATGCACACAAAATACGCACTCTCAAACACACACACACACACACACATGCACGCGTACACATCAGCCTGCCCTGAGCAACGTATGTTAACCTGCGTTTAACAGGCCTCTGAGCGGCTATTAAACTTTTAGCACTTTATTGAGCCAAAACAGTTGGTGTGAGTTTCACAGTCCAATGAGCAGAGAGAGAGACGCAGAGGAGGTGTGTGTGTGTTTGTGTTTGTGTGTGTGTGTGTGTGTGTGTGTGTGTGTGTGTGTGTGTGTGTGTGTGTGTCCATACATGTTCACCAAAGCGAGTAAATGAGCTTACAGTAGTATTTTGTGGAAGTTCAACATATGGGGATGTTAGAATTTGCCTCTCTTGGAATGGTCAAGTTTGTGTGTGTGTGTGTGTGTGTGTGTATGGGTGTGCCCGTGCATTTTCTCGGCTCAGATGTTTTGCTAAAATATCTGGCCACCTAATTGCCTGTGGTTCCCCAGAGATGGGTGAGATCCTGCAAGCTCTTAATTGAAACAGGCCATTAATAAGGTTACATGTGTGCGCCCTAGTTTGTGTGTGTGAGTTTGAGAGAGAGAGAGAGCATGTGAGTGTGTGTGTATGTAGTTTGTGTGGGTGGGTGCGGATGCATGTAGTTTGTGTGTGTGTGTGTGTGTGTGTGTGTGTGTGTGTGTGTGTGTGTGTGTGTGGTGTTTGACGGGAGAATCGGAGGGGAGGTTAACATTAACTCTTCTCCAAGGGGTGACAGCCTCTCCCTACAGAACAAGGCTAAGAGGGGTATCTGACAGAGCTGTAATCTGCTTTTCTAATTATACACACAGACACACACACACACACAGACACACACACACACACACACACACACACACACCAGTGACCTCCTTTAATCCCCCACCTGGCTCACCTGACTCCCACTCTGTAATTAGGGTCATTAAGCCATCCGAGTCTGTAATTAAATCAGCTAGAGACCAGGATGCTCCTCCCAGCAAACACACACACAGTCTCACACACACCACACACACTCTCTCTCTCTCATACACACACACACACACACACACACTCTCTATCACACACACACTCTGGCAGGTAACATGTGTAAGTTCATGTTTCGGTAAGGAAGTAAAAGACATACATATTAATTGGTGACATAAATAGTTATGTTCATGGTTTTTAAGATCTGTGTCTGTCTCTCTCTCTCTCTCTCTCTGTGTGTGTGTGTGTGTCTTTGCTAGGAGTTGTGTCCTGGTCTCTTGCCGATTTAATTCGGTCGTTGGCCAGTCCTTGAGAGTCCATGGGACACTGAGGTCAAACTGTGGTAACCCTGTGCTAGCCCTCTCCACCCCTCCACCCCTCCTCCCCTCCTCCCCTCCACCCCTCCTCCCCTCCTCCTCTCCTCCTCTCCTCCCCTCCACCCCTCCTCCCCTCCACCCCTCCTCCCCTCCTCCCCTCCGGAGGTCTCCACTCTTCCTCTTCATCTCCCTTTCATCCTTCTGTCGATCTTAAAGGCGCTCTAAGCGATGCTCAGATTGTCCTCTTTAAAATGAAGCCAAACATAATCAAATCAAATATGCAAATATGTCTTTAACAAAGGCCAATAGCAAGATAGGCACCTGCGTCAAAAATGTGTTTTTTCAATAGAGGGTAACTTTAACAGCTGATAACACTAATTTAGCTGTGACTCCAGAAGGGTTATCATACAAAAATGTTAACTACAGACATGTATCTTTTCAAAAAGTATAAGCAACTTTTGCCACCTTGAGTGGTACCGACATCTCATCTGGCCCATGGACTATTTTAGGTAGCCCGTGCTGCTCCCGTGCACTTGAAACTCTCCTAAAACGCGCATCTCGTCTGTGATTTGCTGGAACAGTTTGTTATGTTTTTATGGGCTAGGTTTGATCAGGTTGTTTTTGTTGCCGTTTTTGGAGTCTGGGCTGTCCAAAGAGATCGCATTTTTTTTAGTGTATTCAGGACACAGACAGCTAGCGGTTGGTTAGGTGATGTTTGCAGTAGTGACATAAAATGCTTGAGCCTAAAAAACGCGTGGCATCGCTTAGAGCACCTTCAATCTCCAGTCTATTCCTTTTCCATGTCCCCCCCCCCCCCTTTCTCTAATAGTGTCAGAGCTCTGATTTAAAACTCTGGTAAAACATTAATACTCTCCTCCCTTTCAACAATCCAGACGTTTTTGGCCAGTCCTTGAGAGTCCATGGGACTCTCATGGGAGCAAGGGTGAACTTCTTTCACCCTTGCTCCCCTTCTTTTCCCTCTCCGAAGTAAACCACCAGGGTGAGTGTGTGTGCGTGTACGTGCATATGTTGTGGGCCTGTGGTTCTTTGCTTTAAGCTGCTGTTGAATCTTTTAACAGGATGCCGCAGTGATATAATGAAAGTGAGTGAATACCAAAACAAGGAAACACCCTGCACACACACACACACATCCATCTGTAAGGCCAGCTATGTGTCATGAGAGAGCTGGAGAACTGCTGGTTGAAAAGCTGAGGCCATGGGGCGAAATACGCAGCAAAAACAAAAATACTGATTATGTTTGATTGTTCCTTTCTTTCATGTTTTTTTCTCTCTCTCTCCATCTCTTCTTCTCTGTGTGCTTTTCTTTCTTTCCTCTGGATGTGCCGTGAGGAGAAAATCCTCCTAACGTAAACAGCTGTTTCAGGCGCCTCTCTTTTCCTCTACAAACACACTCAAACACACACACACACACACACACATAAACCCACTATACACACACTATACTTATACTTATATTTACCATTTCTGCTGTAAGTGCATGTTGTGTGTGATGTCTGTATGCTACTGAGACCCTTGAATTTCCCCTTGGGGATCAATAAAGTATCTATCTATCTATCTATCTATCTATCTATCTATCTATCTATCTATCTATCTATCTATCTCTACTCTCTTTCACTGTGGTTAGTGTGGGTTTTGGCTCTAGATAGAGGTGCTAGAACTCAACACCTGCCTATTAGGAGCGCACATCATCACTATCATTATCATCATCATTATCATCACCATCATCATTACCATCATCATCATCATCATCATCATCCCATCAATTATCATCATCCCCATCATCTCTCTGTCTCCATCTATGTGAGTGTATGTCTCCATCCACCTTTATCCACTTCACATGTAGAAGTGGTGCCAATGGAAATGGTCTCTCAGATCTCTCCTTCTTCCTCTGGTCATTTTTCCTGTCGTCTATTAGTTGCATTAGTTTGCCCCGTTTGCCTCGGTCAGTTCATGAGCGAGCAGCGACGGCCGACGCCCAGAGGAGCGCTCGTCCCGCTCGCCGACGTTTAATTGAGACGTTTTGGCGAATCGGTCATGAATATTTCAGCTCCCCTCCATTAATATGCGCGGACCAATTTAAATGTTTTAAGATCGGTGGTGTGAATTATTGAGCGTGCATTCACAGGACTTTCGATATTTCATCGCCTCTGTTTAGGCTCTGATGTTTGACGCGGTTGAATATTAATCAAACGGGAGCAGCATGAAAGAACAGGACTGCGTTTCCCACGAGGCACTGCTCGCCTCTTGACCTTCACGAGTGGATGTACTCAGAGGCGCACTCTCTCTCTCTCCCTCTCTCATTCTCTCTCTCTGTTTTCTTATTTCTTCCATCCCTCCCTCCCTCCCTCCCCTGTATCCTCTCTTCCCACTCTTTGCTCAACTTTTCCACGAGATTGCGTCTCTACTGATGCCAGTGGATGTGTTTGTGCATGTAGAAATGTGTGTTTGCCTGCACTGTGTGTGCGTGCGTGTGTGTGTGTATGTGTTTGGGGGGGGCTGCTTTTGCATAAATAGTGGACTCTATGCATGTGTGTGTGTGTGTGTGTGCGCGCATGCACGTGCATGTTTGTTTAGCTGTGTGTGGATGGATGGTGCAGATGTGATTACAAGTGATACTCAACAAAGTCACCCAAAAGAAGACCAGAGCAAATGAACAAGAGTGTCTGTGTGTGTATATGTGTGTGTGTGTGTGTGAGAGAGAGAGAGAGAGTGTGTGTGAGCGAAGCACCATAAGACAGTGAAGCGTCAAACACTTTCCCATAAAAGTTGGCGTTTCAAATGACTGCACACCGTAAATTAAAAAAAGCCAGTGCCGGGAGAACTAACCACCACACACACACCTACAAACACACACACACACACACACACTCGCACACACACACAAACCCAACACGGCCGTGGAAGATGGATCTGGGGACAGATTGTTAGTGACATGTTAATTTCTACACCGTCACTCAAGCTTGGTGCATCCGCAATCAAAGTGATGGGACACAAGCACAGCTATCAACTCTTCTCCCCCTTTTACTCTCTCTCTCTCTCTCTTACCTCCTTTCCTTGTATCTATCCGTCTGTCTCTCTCTCTCTGTCTCTTCAACATGCTCTCCCTATCTCTCCCTTCCCATGTTCCTCTCTTCCTTTCAATCTGGAATGTTCTGAGAGCCGTGACGTGCAGACATGGTCTTGATCAAAGAGACAGCTGGTTTTAGCAGTGCCGTTTCATCACTTATGCAGATGTTTACTTATTCATTTATGTTACCTGGAGGGTTTTTTTTTTGTTATCTTCGCTGAGGTGTTGTCAAGAACCTCAAAGTCTGTGACTTTTTGGCGTTCTCGTTCTCTCTAATGCATACACAACACACACTCTCACTTACATGTACACACACACACACACACACACACACATATACATGCATGCATGCACATATTCGGATGTGTCAGATTACTCTCCATGGGGTGTTTCCTAATCTGGGTGCGGAGGATTAAGATTACTGAGCAAGAGATCAGAGCACCACAGGGGGCAGTGATGAAGATGATGGGGAAGAAGATGCTCATGGTTGTCAGGCTGTCTCAAGTACTAACTATCTAATAACTAACACTGATGTCTCTGCTCTTTCTTTGTGTGTGTGTGTGTGTGTGTATGTTTTATGTATGTATCGGTATGCTGTTGTATGTTCTTTGTGTGTGTGTGTGTGTGTGTGTGTGTGTGTGTTTTATGCATGTATCGGTATGCTGTTGTATGTTCTTTGTGTATGTTTGTGTGTGTGTGTGTGTGTGTGCGTGTGTGTGAGCTAGGCAGCCGTGGTATTATGGATGGGGTTTTAATCTTCCGAGGGGACAGGCACTGCTGGACAAATGGAACCAGATCCCAGACAACACAGACATCCTAGTGACACACTGCCCTCCTCTGGGTAAGTAACAGACACACACACACCACAAACACATATAAATACATGCACACACACACACGCGCACACACACACACACACACTCGCACACACACACATGCACACACACACCACAAACACATAAAATACATGCACGCACACACACATGCACACACAACCACACACACACACACACACACAAATATACTCACACACACACACTGGCACACACACGCACACAAACACACACACACGCAAATATACTCACACACACACACAACCACACACAAATACATGCACACACACAGAGACACCACAATTTCCTTAAACCAGAAACATCATATTATTAAGCAACCAAAACTATGTTCAAATGCTTTTGCTGGCATAAAGGTCTACACGCCGAAAGGATACAAAGATACAAGGAAGTTTATTGTCACATGCATATAGTTACTGGAAGTAAGAAATGCAGTGAAATTATGTCTGGTGTCAGCCTATTTGTGCATTTATGGGGGGGTAAAAAGTGCAGTAGAAGAGGGGTTTAGTAGATTAAGTGGCAAGGGCTGCATAAGAAAGGTGGGGGAGGACTGGGATTGGGGGCACCAACAAGGAGCAGAAAAGAGAACACACACAGAACTCCAATCACCCAGCCATCAAAGTGCTTGCCAGTGCTTGTCTCTTATACTGTATGTGTCTTAAGTGTATATTAGGCATTTTAAGTGTCTGTTTGTAAAGGTGTTTTATACACGCAACTGTGGATGTGGGTACCCTTGAGTATATATGTATACAATACCATATGTATTTGTGGGTCTCTGAGCACGTCTCTGTGTTTGTGTGTATATGTATGACATTGTGTATGCGTTTGAATATATGCCATTGTGTGTGTGTGTGTCGCTGCAAGTGTCTGACAGATGGAGTTTCTACACCAGGCTGCTAATGCGTGCAGCCTGGAGACGCTGTTCGCAGTGCGGCAAATCCCGGCGCTTCCACACCACGCCATAAAATACAAACACACACTCTCTCTGACACACACACACACACACAGAAATGCACACACGCACAGAACCGTGGCGGCACACACGTATTTGCACCTTGAGGAAGTTGTTGTGAGAAACCAGATGCTTCCATCTTCCCCACAACACTGGGCTGTATATTTGCAACTCATGTTGTCTGGATGCGTTTGTGTGAGTGTGTGTGAATGTTTGTGTTTGTGCACTCTTAAAAATAAGAGTGATGAGCTCAAATAGTGTGTGTGTGTGTGTTTTATTTGTGTTTTATAGAAGCGTCAGTGGGTTTTTTTGTGGACTCAGCAAAATCCCACATTCATAGGGCCAGTAAATCAGTCTCCATCTCTCTCTCTCTGTCTACTTAACTCTCTTACCCTCTCATTCTCTCTCTCTTTTCCATTCTCTCTCCCTCTCTCCTTCTACTCTGTCTGTCCCTCTTTCTGTCTGCCTCATTTTGTTTTTTTTCCTCTTCTCCTTTTTCTCTTTCTCTCTGATTTATCCTTTCTCTCAGTGGGGGGTATGTGCTTGATGTATGCGCTGCAATGCAGACGTGTTTTCTGTTGGATTTACATTCTTACTCATTCTGCCTCTTCTTCCCTCTGTGTGTATGTTCATCAGTACGCCATAAAGTGCATATATGCTTGTGTCAGTCTGAACATTTATTTATTTATTTATTTATATATATACACAGCTCTGGAAACAAATAAGAAAATAAGAGACCACTGCACATTTGTCTGATGTCATCCTACGGTTGCTGAGTGACATTTGACAGTCATATTCAAAATGTTGACGCATTCAATACTTATTTCCCCCACTGTATATATATATATATATATATATATATATATATTATTACACGGCTCTTCAGAGTGCTGCAGAAAGTTCCATTCACATGAATGGGCCTTCCCAACATTCAGGCCTATGTTAAATCTACATACAGTAAATATGTACTGTAAATCACCGGCAAAGCATTTAATCACCGCTGTCAATGGCAACGGGTTGATTAACGTCTTTCATATCCCTCCGCAAGAATTCCGTTTGCTTATTGCAATGGAATTTCATTGAAAGGGAAAGTAAGCTAGTAAGACATTGCCACACAACACCTGAAACTGTCAAGTTCTATCTGTGTGGCAAACTATTTATTTTGTTAGCGGAAGACACGAAACGGTAGCAAAATCATTTTTAAAGATTCATTGTGTAAGAAGCCTTCCGAAATGATATATATATATAGCCTCGGAAACATAGAGACGTCGAGCTATATCCTCACTTGAAGGAGCTTTTGTGGACAAATAGGGTGAAGAGTTAAATGGCAATGATATTATTATATATTATATACTCGTTAATCTGACTCCATTTGATTAATAATTTGTATCACCAATCAATTACCAAGTAACTAGTTTATCAGCTATGGAGGAGAATGGCATGGCACACTACGAGAATTGAAGATATACTATTGGTAGGCAAATTAACAATTTAATAGGCATTAAGTCTTAAAGGTAAATGTAACCAATATCACTTCAGTTGAATGTACAAGTAAACTCACAGGGTCTACTGTAACAAAGTAGCAAATGGTAACAAAGGAAACTTAACCAATTCACAGAGGTAAACTTGACAAGTTAAAGATAACAGATACACCAGATAAAACAATACAAACCCAGAGATAGAGAAAGGGGGAGAGAGAGAGAGAGAGAGAGAGAGAGAGAGAGAGAGAGAGAGACAAAGGGAGACAGAGAGAGAGAGGGGGAAAAGAGAGAGACACAGAGAAGAGGTCCAAGGTGGAAAAGAAGAGAAGATGGGAAAAGAAGCCCCAAGATGGGAAAGAAGACAGAAGACAGAAGGGCAGGAGGACAAGAGCCTCCACTTTTATCATTCACTTGGGCCACCCCTGACTCATCAGAGCCTTTGTTGTCTGAGGTGGATGGGTGTGGCCCAGGTGGATATCATAACTTTATGCTACAGTTTAATTCTTAATCTACAACTATACACAGATACATTCAATTGTACCAAAACCATAATCAGACTGTTGCCCACATTACAAGTATTAATTCAAGACCAAACATGAATGTATTATTCACAACACATATTTACAGAGCAATACTGTATGATAATGAGGTTGGCCTATCTCACCACAAGACATCAAGTAGGCCCAGGACTGAGTTATCTCTCAGTAGAGGGGCCAGAACAAGGAGCAAATGGTCACTTTATGCATGAGCGGGTGTTGGGGATCTTTGGCCATGGTCAGCTAAGACAAGACAGATCAAACACAGGCATCCACACATGTAAATTGAATGCAAAAGGGCATTCTTTAGAAATGCATAAGGTTTGGGCAAAAGACGGGCCTTACAATTGTGTTAGGTTTCTTTTCTCATTTTGGCAAGTAGCCGTGTAATAAGCGGGATAATGTATTGTCCGCCGGTAATTATCAGAAAATAAGTCCCGACAGGGAGAACAGAACCCCGACGCGCAGCGTGTGTTGCGAACTATTTGTTTCTCAGCAAATGCCACGATGAACGGTAACAAATAGGCTAGGCTATGTAGGCTAAAGTCATATCGTGGGGAGTTTATTATTTCGTTTTGGCAAGTAGTCTGATTTCTTATACATTATCCCGCTTATAGCCTAGCCTATTTGTTACCGTTCATAGTGGCATTTTCTGAAATAGTTCGCAACAACACTCTGAACTTGAATCAAACATTCTTTAGAACACAGCTGATCAACCGTCTGCTTTCACTTTTAAATGAAGCTCCAGGCCATGTAGGGATATGAAATACCTGAATTAGAAGCACAAACTCCGTTGCCATTGACAGCGGTCATTATTTTTTTCAGAGATCATTTCCCAAGAAATAATGACCACTAGAACTTTGGGAAATCCCATTCAAGTCAATGGAGCGTTCTACTTACTATAATGTTTGATTCATGAGTGCTTATTCAGAATGTGTATTTGTGAGATATGAAGTGTCCATCCAAATCTCTATGTGTACATGCATACATTACACTAAGTCGGTGTAGACCAGTGCACATGTGTACGTGCGTGTGTGTGTTTATTTCTGTGTGTGTGTGTGTGTGTGTGTATACGAATGTTGTGTAACGTGGCCCGGTGGCCTCTTGTCCCCCAGGCTTTCTGGACTGGGTCCCCAGGAAGATGCAGCGTGTGGGGTGTGTGGAGCTGCTCAACACGGTACAGAGGAGAGTCCAGCCCAAAACGCACGTCTTCGGACACATCCACGAGGGTAACGCTCGCATACACACACAGTGATAACACACATCAACAATAACACACACGTACATACACAGACACACACTATCTACACATGCTTGGACACATCCACAAAGGTAACGCTTATATACACACACAGCGATTACACACATAACACACACACACACACACATTATCTACACACACGTCTTTGGACACGAGTAACACTCACATACACACAGCGGTTAATTACACATAGACAAAAAAATAAAAACCATGAACACACCCACACACACACACACACAGGGCTAAGAATGCTGTCACCTGGTCTTTTCTATGGTCTTTATAGTCATATTTGACTACATGTATTGGGGTTTATTTAGCTACATCTCAATGGAGGAACTACCAGAGGTCAGCATAGCCCAATGCCAAATAAGGTTTGAAAAAGCATAGCAAAGATCTTCTAAAATGGGTACTGAAGAGGCATCGCATTAAACTCACTGACCTTGAAACAGCTTCAGCTGAAGAAATTGTATCTGGAAGTGTACAGATATGAGAGCATGTGAATATGAATTTGTGTGTGTGTGTCTGTATGTGTGTGTGTGTATGGTGTGTGTGTGTGCGTATGGTGTGTGTGTGTGTGTATCGTGTGTGTGTGTGTGTGTGTGTGTGTGTGTGTGTGTGGTGTGTGTGTGTGTGTGTGTGTGTGTGTATGGTGTGTGAGTGTGTGTGTGTATGGTGTGTGTGTGTATGGTGTGTGCGTGTGTGCGTGCGCGCGTGCCCAGGACTGTGTCCCGTGCCACAGTCTGGTCTCTGCGAGGCTGTGTTTTCGAGGTTATGCGGGTTGGGGCATCTCCAGCAGAACAGCGCGGCCCCTCAGAAAGCTCCAGATTAGAAACTAGATCAGATCCGCACCCCAGCATCAGAGTAAATTTAGCTGCACGCATCTACAGGCGCTGAAGCATTACCATACTAACTCCACACTCTGCCCTCAAAAGCATCAAAGCAGGTGTGAGAAGAATCAGAGAAATTATCATCATTAAAAAAGAACTTTAGAAAGCTTTCTTTATCTTTTCCTTTCTACTGTCACGTTTATAGATGTACTGTAGAATACTTTCATCCTGACACACTAACACAATTCATTAGTGATATAAACAATTTAATTGATGTTTTTCATTGATGTGCTTGATTATATCATGGCAATTCACAGAGACATAAAATGCTTAAAATCTCCATAAGTAACTGAACATGATGTCTCAGGGAAATGTTCTACATCAGATATCAACTATATAACAAATTATAGATTTCTCATAAAAACACATTCTAAGCAGAACTTTATAATTAAGGGCTATTAATTCCTGAGTTGAAAAAAGTTTAGTTACAAGTTTTAGTTAAATAGTTTAGTTACAACAAATTTTTAAAATTGCTTGGATTAATCACACAATTTTCTGTGATTAATCGCAATTAGTCACTTTTTCTTCTTAAGCTTGAAAAACTGGATATTTACAATTATTTGAATTGGTTACATACAGTAAGCTGGCAATATGCCTACACAGGAATCATAGCATAGTGGTGTTTTTTTATGCCTTTAATGATAGGACAGTGGAGAGTGACAAGACGCGAATGGGAGAGAGAGTCTGGGTGGGATCCGTAAAGGACCACAGGGTGGGAACGAACGGTGGCGTACGGTGCAGGTGCCCCAGCCAGTCGTGCCACAGCTGGAGCCAGAAATCCCTAGAGGGTGATCCACTAGTCTGAGTTAGATTGTGGACTTCTTGTGTGTTTCATGCTTTACATCCAGCTTTTAAGATGCGTTATGAATAATCTGCTAAATTAATATGAATACTTGTGAAACCTTTTGAATAGGGTTTTTGCAGTTAACATGTGTGTGTGTGTGTGTGTGTGTCAGGGTACGGCATGATGACAGATGGCACCACCACCTACATCAACGCCTCCGCCTGCACCGTCAACTTCCAGCCCATGAACCCGCCCATCGTCTTCGACCTGCCCAACCCCCGGAGCACATGATTGGACCCTCAGCACCCCCCACCCCCCACCCAACCCCCTGCCCACCCGCTTCTCACCAATCAGGGCCCTAACGAGTGAACGGGTGGGTGTGGTCTTGTACATATTATCCCAGGCTGGATGGACGCTGTTACCAGGCTCTCTGTCAGCCAATGCTTTCATAACCCCTAATTATTTTGTGTTGTGGATGTCTGTCCTGAACCCCCTGCCTCTATCTGGACTGCAGTGGACCGCCCCATAGCGCCTCGTCCACCTGGGAGAATGGACAGTCAGACCCTCTCTGTACTGATTTCTGGACTTCATTGCACTTCTCAGCCCGACAATCTGTACTGTGTGTTCGAGTGTGGTTTATGGATGAATGAATGTCTGTCTGTGTGTGTGTGGTTCTGGGTTCTCTGGCCTGCCAGAACTCAGGGAATGCAAGATCATCCCAGCATCCCATGTCTCTTTCTCTCTTGTTTTTTGCTTTCTCTTTTACTGACCACAGACTGCATGGAAATTCAGGGGTGCAGCAAGTGTCCTCTCTTTGACATATCTCCCCTCTCTCTCTCTCCCCTTATATCTGTGATCAGGGGCAGAAACTGAATGTCAACTTCTACTGATCCCACCAGATTTATGAATGAACACATTCTCTCTCTCTTCTTTCTTTCTTTCTGCTCCTCGACTCTCTCCTCACTCATCACATCTCTCTCTCATTTTACGGTTCTACTCCGTCTTGTTACTGTAAGTGCTCGACTGGCCTCCCACACTTGAGATAACTTGGGATCTGAAGATGATGGTATAATTGTTTGAGCTAGATAGGTTTTTCACAGGGAGTTCTATGTAATGTACAGTAATGGTCAATGTAACTGGAAAAAAACCTGAAAATACTGAATCAATAATGACTTCAAATACTTAAATGTTCTTTTGTCTGTACTTCTTGTGAATATATTTATATAGATTTTTTTGTCTGTAAGTGGTTGTTTGATTTGAAATGTCAGTGCTAATATGTGTGTGTGTGGATGTGTGTGTGTGTGTGTGTGTGGACATGAAAAAAACGTTCCCTCATTTAGAGGTCATGAACTCTCTCCTCAGATGTCAGTAGCGTTTGCTAGAGGCAAGCACCCTCCAGACCGTACCTCAGAACCCACTAAGATACAGCGGAACCTCCGCCAGAGAATCAAAGGCTCCCTGACACCCGGTGCGCTGCTTTTGCATAAAAAGAACACATCACACTTTGATCTGTGTACCCCCCCCCCCCCCCCCAAACCCCACCACCACCTCCTCAGCCCCTGCCATAATTTATTTAACGTTCCTCCCAGCTATCATTTACTCTTGTGTGTCTCTTAATTATGCCGACTATGGGTTGGCGGATGGTAGGCTGCAGGGTGTCGAGGGGTGCACACCAATGAAGAGGGTGAAAGCAGAGTTTACTCTCGCTGTTGCCGGCGTGCGCACAGAAGCCAGCGACGTGTCAGAAAGTTCTTTCGGCTGGCACTTGGTGCCATTTCGGTTGGTCATGCACCTCCCAATTTTTGCAACCTGCTGCATGAGGCGCACTCACGACATGGACGGCTACTTAAGATAAAGAAATGCTTGTTTTGCTAACTTGTGTGATAACTAACAGGTGTTTCATTACCTGCTGTCTGGCTCACAGCTACTTGTAAACACACACTGTCCCATAATGGGGTTGAGAAAACCTTGAGAACCTGTTCATGCCCCTATAGTGTAGCTCTGTAGCTGCCCCACAGCTCTAGCTGTTGGCTGCAGCAACTCAATCGAGGTAGAACTGATTGTTTTCGGGGAGTGGGGGGGTGGGGGTGGGGGGGGGTTGGGTTTGTCCTGGCAGTATTCGGAGACCTCTAGAAACAGACATCTATGTGAAAAATCACCGGAATTCTCCTTTAATAGTCTAGTGTTGCTGCTGACTAGATAAGAACACAAACAGTAAACGGAAACTTTTAGGACCCCTCCAGTGTAATTCACAAACAAATATTGGTGATACAGTTTTCCTTATCGTTGCTTTCAGAAGCTGGATGGTATTTTTCTCGGTAACGACAACTATCATTTCGGAGAAGTGAGTGCAGCAATTCAAACGTGCCTGTAATGCTCGTATGAAATGGTGTGCTACTGTGTTGACGGTACAGTTTTCATTAAGCATAACGCACATAAAGCGCCTTTAAGAGAGAGGTGGAGGGTACGAGGGTGGGCAGAGTTTGCACTGGAGTGCCATGGTCACGGATGGCTGAGCGTGTCAGATGTGTGTGTGTGTGTCTGTGTGTGTGTGGGTGTGTGGTAGCCTCCTGCTCTTGGACAAACTCTGGAGCTGGGGTTGGAGAAGAGAGCTGTGGACAGACCGCTGGCACTGACTGATGCTGAAATTTAACATCATTCGCCAGACAGTTTCAGCAGCGTGTGTGTGTTTGTGTGTGTGTGCATCACTGTGCGAGTCTACGAGAATGTGTACATGAGTATGGAGTATGAAAAACTCCTGTCGACGTGTGTGTGTGTGTTTGGTGTGTGCGTACATGTATGCATGACTTCGCTTGTGTGCATCTTCAGAGAAAGATCGAAGGCTTTCCTCCCTGAGCCAGAGGGGAAAGAGCCGGAGGATACAAAAGTGTTATGAAAGAGAGAGAGAGAGAGAGAGAGAGGGAGGTGAAAGAAAGTGAGAGGAAGTGAGATGAGAAGAAAAACAGCAAAAAAAAAAGATAAACTGATGATGACAGACTGACAGCTGGGAGTCTTGGCTCTCCTTTTCATCTTTAAAAAACATTTCTTCTATGTGTCTTTATTTGTACGTCTGTTTGCCTTCGGTCAAACATGGACGTTTTTTTCCCCTTGCTCTCTTTTCTGTCTTCTGTATTTCTCTGCGCCTATGTGTTGTGTTTTTTTCTACTTTTCTTTGAGCACTTACTGTCGGCGGGTTTGTTGTTGTGTTTTCCTGGTCAGATCCTAAGGGCATGCTGTGCTGAATTTAAATAGTTTCTTTTTTTTTTCTTCTTATCTTTTGCTATTTGTGTGACAATCTCTTGTGTTGCGTGCCATCGACGTCGGAGATCGACTATTGAAATGTTTTCATTAATTTTCAGTGAACGTGTGAGATGTTTTCTAAAAGCTCTGTATGCGGTGAAGACAAAACAAGTTGCTGTGGCTGGCCTCGATGGGAGCTGGGGTCTACGTCGAGCTGTAACTTTCTTAACATTCAACGCATTCAGTTCTCAGAGATATCATTTACACAAATTAAATGAAACCTTATCCGTAATCCTGGATCACGTGTCTTCTGTCCCATCAGTCTTTCTCTCTCTATTTATTTCTTTCATACACACACACACACACACACACACACACACACACACAGACACACACACACACACACACAGACACAGATACACTTACATCATGTACACTGGTGCCTTTTCTTTTCTCTCCTCAAAGTTGGTTATTTCTCCCCAGATTCTATTTCTCCGCGGTATGCAAGAGGTGTGATGGGGGGAACTTTATCTGTGCTTCCCTCCTTTGTTCTTATCAAAGGGATCTGGATTTTCATATCAATTATCTAAACACGGACAAAAACTTAATTTGCTGCCGCGAGAACCCGACACACTCTTTCTCCCTGCTCTCTCGCTTTTCCACACCTTCTACACATTCTAATGAAATCCTTCGTTCAAATAATTACACAAGTAATCCTAGGGGATGGAGAATCATTTCTTTCTAGGCTGCCTTTTACTGTTCCATTAAAACAAAGTTTCTCCCATTTTTCTTCCTCCCTTTCTTCCCTTCTCCACTTTTACCCTCCTTTCCTTTCCTCACTGCTCTCCCCTTTCTTCCTCTCCTCACCCATCTTTACTTTCCCTCACTTTTTTCCGTTCTTCCCTTCTTTTTCTCCTCTCCTCCTCTCCACTCTGTTCTACTGCTGTAGACGTCCTCTGCTGTCAGTCTCTCTCTCCCTGTCTCTTGCTCGTAAAAAAAAAAACTGGAGCGCTCTCGCAAATGACAAACGTCCCTCTGTCTCGCTGCCATCCCTCTTTCACTGCGTACCGAACGGAACAAAGGCTACGTTTATGGCATTTTAGGGCTGTTTAACATCCAACTGCGCCACATGCGCCTAGAGTATTAAAGGGGGATGGAGACCGATGCATCAGTCGCTAATGCACTGTAGCAAATTTAAACTCAAAAGAAGCCTTTTTAAAAGAAAAAAAAAACAGCAAAGAGACTCAAGAAGTCTCAGCCATTCAGATGGCCTGTCATAGTGTTTTACTTAATCTGTAAAATATGGGATAGGACTGTTGATAATGAACATGTCTGTTTTTTTGTTGTTGTTTTAAGGAGGTTTGGGATATTGCCCCTGGCTAGATGTGGATAAATAGCATTAGCAGGACTGGATATCACAGTGTGGGGCCTTGTCTATCAGAAAGCTGTGTGTGTGTGTGTGTGTGTGTGTGTGTGTGTGTGTGTAAGCGTGCTGTATATCCGCTTCGGTAGCACCTGGAGACGGGATTGGCGTTCATCCCAGGAAGGTGCGGAGAAAATCGTTGTAGGATATCCTCCCACCCGCATCTTTATCAAAGCAGGACGCGAGATGCAGGAACTCGTCCTCGGAGAGATTTACGCTGTGCTGCCGCAGCACCTAAAGCACAACACCAACAACAAACACCTAATTACAAAACAAAATCCCCACAACCCAAATATGTACAGTACAGGTCTGCATGTTGGCTTTAGTCTGTGTGTATGTGTAGTCTGTGTGTAAAAAGGATGTGGGCGTTAAAAGAATCCGTATGTTTCTTTGAGTATATGATGCAAGTATCATATATCTATGTACAGCATGTATGTGTGTGTTTGTGCATACAGTATGTGTGTGTGTGTGTGTGTGTGTGTGTGTGTGTGTGTGTGTGTTTGCACGTAAGACATACTCTCACCTTCCTGAAGTCTGGGATGGATATAGTTCCACTGTGGTGGTGGTCATGCACTGCAAAACTCTGTCTCATGGACTTCCAGCACTGCTGGACCGACTCGCTCATCCTCAGATGGGCCTCGGCACACTGATCACTCACAAAGGCCAAAGTCTGGGCAAGACCAGCAACACAGATGCTCTCACATTAAAACCCCCATAGTTTGACATAGTTTTCAGTAGGGTTTACTCACACCTAATGTTTTAGGAGAATAGAACAGCAGACCACGGCAATATAGAAGGGAGTACCTTTGTATAGCACTAAATATTAATAACGATATGCCAAAGAATTTGTTTTATTCGCACGTATATGCCGTTTCCTGTGTCATTTTGGTTTTGTGTAGCGTAGACTTTGTTTATACAGGCAGGTACGCTCGAATAGAGTCTTAAACAGAGAATTTGCAGTCAAAATGTGCAGTCACATCAAACGCACACATACACACACCTTACTTCCTTACTTTCACCTAAAGCTGCACAGCTTCCCGTTACAAATGTGCGAATGTCAGTTTATGTTAATGTATACCTGGGACAGGCGTAAGTGATACCTTTGCAGTTTGTACAGATAAACGTTTTTACTGTTAAATTAGTCCCAGCAGTGTTCAGCCTGCACAGCAGGTTCCATTACCTCCTGAGAGGCTGCAAACCTTTCAAGCGACGACAAGGCACTCTGAAGCAGCAAGCTAATGAGACTATTGCGATGACAAGAAGTGTGGCGCCTCTCAACGCACTCCCAAATAGGTCTGAACAGGCACAGCGAGCAAAAAGGGAAAGCGAAAAATAAACTATTTCAATTTCTCCTTGTTTGAAAAAGCGAGCGTCTCTCTCATTTGTGTTGTCTTAACGCTCCTAAGGGGAAAGAGTGTCATCTTCCGCAGCGTTGCAGAGCTGGAGCTCGGCGGTCCCGGCCGGTCCCGGTGCCGGTGCACGCGCTCTGAGGAAGTCTGCTCGTGGGGCCCTGGTGCCGGATCACGGCCAACCGTGAGCTATCTCGTCGCATTTGTTTTTTTGGAAGGTCGATTATTGAGGGTTGCCAGATTTGTCCTCACCCACCCACTCTTAATGTGGCTTTTGGGGGTGGGGGGGCTCTGTTCAGCCGCTCCGTGGGGAGTCTCGCAGAACCAGCCCACCCCCTCGCTCTTTGTTCGTCGCCGGCCGTCCTCGGTGCCAGAAAAGACTAAATCTCCCAATTCTGTCATCAAGGAAGTGTCAGAACGGAGCCCGAGGGTGGGAGGTCCCCGCTGAGTTTGTACCCAATCTGGCGCCCGCCCTCATTTCCCCCCTCCCCTCCCCTCCCCTCCCCTTCCTTCCTTCCCTTGCCTGCTCTTGGTGTGTCTCTAAAGCGGTCTTGTCAGCAAGATAGCAGCCATTTTATATGCTGTCTTTTACAGTAAGCCGTAAATGTGGCAAAAGTATTTTTTTTTTACACCTTTCTGGAATTTTTCCACTCGTCAAGGTAAACACAACTGATAATAAACTCACAAATAATGCCCTTGCACTCATATATTGGCAGCAAAGTGGCAAATATTACACAGGGACCCTTTAATACCCTGCCATTGTAACAGAGGAGTCACAGACGTTTCTCTCACAGCACCAAGTCCTGGCATTCTCTGTCATTAAAAGGATATTTATGTGAATGATTAAAGAATCATGTCTCCGTACCTGTTCATTGGGTTTTGGTTTTCCTAAGGCCTGTTTGGTCTGAGGACGCAGGAAGAGCACAAAGTGACGCAGGAAGTCTGGGTAGGACAGCTGCCCGGTATTCTGGATGTCATACTTCACAGCCAGCTGCCTAAACTCCCGGTCTGTTAGATTGATGTGCAGCTCCTTAAGGATTTCTTATAAGAACCAATAAGGGTCACATTAGTCCAGACTGACCTTGAAAAGCTCAAGCAGTAAAGGCAGTATGCTTTTGTGTGAGAGCAGGAGAAATCCTACTCCTGGTGATACAGTATGCCAAAGGTACAGTTTTTGGCCCTTGTTGTATGCACAAATGTTCCTCCACTTGGATTTTCCTGGACTTTTGGTATGTGATATGGGTAGGTTTCATGAACTGAATACAACAAATATGCTTTCTGTTGCATTTAGGTTTGGGTTGGGTGATTGGTGTTACCCATGAAGGTGTGCTGGTGTTAGTGTTACCCATGAAGGTGTGCTGGTGTTACCCATGAAGGTGTGCTGGTGTTAGTGTTACCCATGAAGGTGTGCTGGTGTTACCCATGAAGGTGTGCTGGTGTTACCCATGAAGGTGTGCTGGCTGATCTGGCCGCTGCGCTGCTGGTCCTCCAGACGGCACCTCCGCTGTATCTCCTTCCAGCAGCAGCGCACGCGGCTTTGGATGCGACGCTCGGACGCTTCACAGTTGAGCAGTGGGCTGGAGCTTGGACGCCGCCTCTGGGCCTGCCCCTGCTGAACACACACACACACACACACACAAACACACACACATAACACATTTAACACAAACACACAGCCAGTCTTAATCACATCACAGTCATACTGTACATTTAACACACAGATACACACGAAACCAGTCTAAACTCACAGTACACATTTAAAACACACACACACACACACACACACACACACACACACACAGTCTAACTCACATTACACATTTAATTATCTCACACACACACACACACACACACAGCCAGTCTAATTCCAACCACATATCTAACACACACACACACACACACACACACACACACACACACACACACACACACACACACACACTGGCTCTGACCTCCCCTTTATGGATACACTTTATAGAAAGCTCTGCAGGAAAAAAGGGGACAAAGCATCCTCACACCACCCAGCTCATTCCCAGTTCCCACAAGATCCCACAGCCTCACACTCATAATGTTGACGTTGACACTAGGCTGACTAGGCTGACGTTGAGTTGCTAGGTCTCTGTCATACAGACAGCTCTCCCTAGTTCCCTCTAGGGAGCTGCAAAAATATGTGTTTAAATGTATATGTGTGATAATCCAGTGTTATTTTTTAACACATATATTATGTATGTATTACTAATTGTGTTGCTCTCTCTGAACTACTTATCTTTAACTCCTTAACTCCTCTGTCTCTAAAAAGCTAACTGTGAGCAATGGAGAACAATTACAATGTACAGTAATTATACTGTTTTCTGTTTAGTACAAGTGCAAATGGTAATAAAATCTATCTACATATCGATCACATGTAAGGAGAGACGCTTAAAAAAAAAAGTTGACCATCTGACAGAATTTTAAGTCTTTCTGAGATATGGTGGAGATCTGTAGTTCTTGCTCAAACATTTCTTTTTATGAAATGTAACACCGACATTTTAACATGCGAAACACAGACGGGGAGCAATTATATTCTTCTTAGTACTAACAAGGCGAACGTCATTAAAAAGCAACATTGGCAGCAAACCTTAGTAAAACAATTCAAAGAAAAAAAGATAGGAAAAAAAGATCAGAGTATGTTCAAAGGTATAAAGAGAAAGCCAAGAATTTAAATTAGTTTTAAAAGCATGAGATGGATGTGAGTATGAGAGTGCTCATATACTCCATATATATATATTCTTTCTTTCCTCATATACTCCATACCTTGGAGCTTCGAGAGCCACAGGGTGGAGTCCTGGGTCGTGGTGGGATGGGTGATGTCTGAACATTAACAGGGCTTATGGTCATATCAGGCGTTAGTGACGGAGAGGTGAGGGAGAGACAGAAGTCCCCTGAACTGAAACACTTCAGAAAGGTCCGGTAGTCCAGGACACCCCGCTCCGTCAGAGGAAGCTGCTCCCACAGCCATTCCAACTAAAACAACACATAAAACCAAACTACTTAGCATAGAGACCATCATATCTATATACAGTAATATCTTTGCAGGTGCCCCCCCCCCCAAAAAAAATAAATAAATAAATAAATAAATAAATAAAATAAAAATAAAATAAAAATCCAGAATCTCAAAACATTTGCATTGCAGGGAAATTGACTTCTCCATGATATTTAAATGTTTTAAAATGTGCCTGTATATTCTACACAGATGTGGGTTATAGATAGATTATAAACATCATAACTTTGGAAACCTACCAACCACCATGATTTACCAGTTGAGCTACTACAGCAATATGTTTTTAATGAAATTTTAGGTAGATTTTTTTAGAAAAATCCAATTTCTTCCTAATAGAACTATAAAAAAAAACCTAACAATTTTGTTGGAAAATATTTTACAGCAGGTTTTTGAAAATATCTGTAGATTTCATTTTCAGATTTTACACACCAACATATCACAGGTAAAAATGTACATAATGATCAGAAGTGGCCTGAGCTGAATAAGCCATTGGATTTTGATTCATCACATTCAGCGAGTTAAAGCATGCAGAGCAAGATGATTTTGATTCATCTCATTCAGCGAGTTAAAGCATGCAGAGCAAGATGATTTTGATTCATCACATTCAGCGAGTTAAAGCATGCAGAGCAAGATGATTTTGATTCATCTCATTCAGCGAGTTCAGCATGCAGAGCAAGATGATTTTGATTAATCTCATTCAGCGAGTTCAGCATGCAGAGCAAGATGATTTTGATTCATCTCATTCAGCGAGTTCAGCATGCAGAGCAAGATGATTTTGATTCATCACATTCAGCGAGTTCAGCATGCAGAGCAAGATGCCGGTGCCTCTGCTTACACACCCAAGAGCTTATGAGAGTGTAGCGC
The DNA here is from genome assembly GCF_018492685.1 of Alosa sapidissima. Taxonomy (NCBI): domain Eukaryota; kingdom Metazoa; phylum Chordata; class Actinopteri; order Clupeiformes; family Clupeidae; genus Alosa; species Alosa sapidissima. The sequence continues at coordinate 3,638,523 of NC_055978.1, read as the reverse complement.
ATGAATTCAGTTAGGCAAGCTTAAAAAGTGGATTTCTTGCTGTGCTTCTGTGTGTGTGTGTGTGTGTGTGTGTGTGTGTGAGTGTGTGTGTGTGTGTGTGTGTGTGCACATGTGACACACAGACTACACTGAAATGGATCACTTCTCCGATCCCCCTGTATGTGGCAAAGAGGAGAGTATATCAGGCAGGCTAACCGGATTAGCCCCCTGTGAAGAGATTGCTAATTGCTGATGCTAGGTATTACACTAAGACATGGATCAACTGAGATGGCAGTTCAGTCACATAGAGCTATTGGATTTTTTTTTCTTATTATGTCTTTGCATTTTTCTCTTTGCCTCTTTCTGTAAATGTACTCCACATTGTTGTTGGAAAGCACATACAATTTAATACCATCATACATTATGAGAATCTGTGCTAAGAAAAAAATCTAATTTTGCGGAACTCTTTATGTACTAATACAAAATACAAAAACAGCTAAATGTATAGATTTGTTTGATTAGCGTGTGTTCAGTGTACATCCGTGTATCAGACAGCATAGACGTGTGCTTTGTTGAACCCTTACCTGCTCAGGTGAGAGAAAGTGAAGGTGGTGGTCAGCGATATCCCTGAATTCGTCTTTACTGATGGAACCGCAGTTGGTGGGGTCCATGTCCACCATCTCCATGACGATGGAGAAGAGATGCTCAGAGACGACTTGGCGCACGCAGTCCAAAATCTCAGTGTCTGGCAGAGACTGCAGCTGGACAGGTGTGCAAGCTCTCGTCTCCATGATCAACTTCCTCTCTGGGGCCTGCTGCAGAGTTCCCCGGGAATTGTAGTTACAGTCCAGGCGCTGTAAACACCTTGCTCAAGCACCTAAGCTCCAGTTAACAGTAATCTACAGGACTGGGCAAACATTGTAGGCTAATCTAATCACAGTAATTTTCTATCTACAACATAAAAAAAATAACATTTTGAAAAACTTTCTTTTTGAAAAAAGAAAAAATGATTTATAGCCATTTTTTTTTGTTTACTATACTTTGTGTGTTGTCAAATGATATGTTAAAATATTCATGTAATATTTTCAAAGCATCCAGCATTTACAGCATTGTTTCACACATGCCTAAAATGTGTGCAGCTTCTCCTCCTAGAGCAGTGCAGTGTTACTGGACGACAGGAGTCTAAGGACTTTATAGCCCAAAACTCCTTCAGCTCATCAAGTCTCCATTCATTTACGGGCGAGTGCTGTCCCTATATGGCCAATATGGCGGCCGCGTTTACAAATTCCTTCTGATAGAACCTAACAGACAATGCGTCATCACTGAGTCATCAATGCGTCATTAGGGGCAGCCGTGGCCTACTGGTTAGCGCTTCGGCTTTTTGGGATAAATGCAGAGACCAAATTTTCCTCATGGGATCAAAAGAGTATACTTATACCTATCTACGTATATATATTTATGGTTTGCATAGCGCTGCCTCTCCTCCTGGGAGCAGTGCAGTGTTAATAGGAGGGCATGAACCTTGTTGTTGAGGTTGAATTGGTGCAGGAAGTTTCTCCAGCACACAGCGTTATTCTCCCAGTCCAACACCAGCCGGTTGAGAAGGTACCGGTACTGGCGGTCCGACACCCTGGCGCAGAAGTGCTCCAGGACCCTTCGGAAGTCCAGCGAGGACAGCATTCCGTTACCATCACGATCAAATGAAGAGAACACCTAGACATTATGTCACATGTAAGGTTTGCAAATGATTAGCAAAAACTGTCATTGCACACTAACGCAGAGAGATCACTACATATGGTTCAGTGTATGCATGCATATGCATGCATATACAATATGCATATACTATCAGTGTATGCATGCATATGCATGCATATACAATATAGTATGTATATAATGTACCCACTATGCTAGACCCATCATACATCATAAATTTGATTTTTAACATGTGTGAACTAGTGAATGTGTATGTGTTTGTGTGTGCGTGTGTGTGTGTGTATGTGTGAGTGCGTGCGTTTTTGTTTGTGGGTGTGTGTGTGCGTATGTGTGCATGCGTGTGTGTGTGTGTGTGTGTGTGTGTGTACGCACACATGCACGTGTGACCTCTACCTTGTGGAGTGTGTGTGCTGAGGCGGTGACCAGCTCGCTGATTCTCTGGATGGCCCTCTCTGGGCTCAGGGTCTCCAGGTTCTCAGTGGGGGCAGGGGTGGGGGATCTGACCTCTGACCTCTGCACTGGTCCCAGCTCAAAGGCCCGCAGGAAGCTCAGCCACGACAGAGCCCCAGCAACCACCCTAACCTTCAGACTGGCACAAAACCACACAAGCGGGATGAGTAGAGGTGTGTGTGTATCTGTGTGTGTATGTGTGTGTTTGAAGACAGAGAGAGGGAAATAAGGAAAGAAAGAAAAAAAGAAAGAACGAAAAAGAAAGAAAGAGAAACACACATCCCTCAAATGTCTCAAAGTGTCACCACTCCTGTACCTTTGTAGTAGCTGCGTGAGCTGCTCTCTCTCCAGACGGCGGCCATGTTGCTGAAGCACACTCTGCAGGTCCTCCAGCCGCACTCTCCCGTCCCTCCTCCTCACCTCCAGGCGGGACAGGGCTGAGGTCAGCTCGTGGTAATGACGCCTCACCAGGTCCCTGCACAAACAACACACACACACACACACACACACACACACACACACACACACACACACACACACACACACACACACACACACACGGAAATCTTGATCCATGTTTTTTTTCTGTGCAATTGGCATGTCCCAACATTACAAGAACTAACTTATTAAGACTATGATATAATATGTGGTAGCTTGATCTAACAAGAATAGCATTAGACATATTGCAAGACCATGATTTCAAGTTTGAGAATGCAACAGCGGCCTACTGCTAATAAAATGTATTGTTGCTTTGGATTACCAAACATGCACATGTGTTGAATGTGTTCGCTGGAATGTGACGTTGGTAATGATGTGTAGTTTTAAAGCCACTGCCATGCACTCTAAAACCATGCTAAATTCCACACTCAATCTATCAAATGAATACATATGAATTGATACATGACTGGCACCACACAGCCTATCTAGTATACTTAGTTTAGGCACTTACCCAATGTCCTTCAGCGATACCTCTGTCTGACTAGGTTTGGGACTGGATGAGTTTAATGAAACTGCGTTCACTGGTCCATAGATATCAGCAGTATGGTCTTCCTGCAGCTTCTCCCGAAACTCTGAGAGCGTGAGGTAGCCTTTGCCAGTAGGGTCATATCTATAAGAGACAAACAAAACAGACATTTACATACAAAAGTATCAAACACATCACACACACACACACACACACACACAATACAAATGATGGATTGAGGCTGTTTGACCATTTTTATGTTCAAACGTTATTTTAATTAACCCATTTTGGGTTGTCTGGGTTGTTTTTGGTAACCCAGCAGCATGGCCAGCAAACCGTTTTGGACAGTGCCCCTCCACTACTCCACCAAATGTGTCATAACCCAGATTCTGGGTTAAAGGTGTTGTTACGCACTTTTGAAAGCTAAAACATTTTTTGTCACATACAGCAAACAACACCTCAACATCCGCTAGCTGCCTGTGCCCTTAATACACTGAAAAAAGAATGCGGTCTCTGTGGACAGCCCAGGCTCCAAAAACGGCAACAAAAACAACTTGGTCCAGCCTGGACCATAAAAACATAACAAACGGTTTCAGCCAATCACCAACGAGATTCACGTTTAGGAGAGTTTCAATTGCATGGGAGGGAGGGGGAGGGAGTAGCGAGCTAGCTCTCTGTTTTGTTTGAACATCAACAGAAGTGACGTTACCCAACATGGCTTAGAGCACTTTTAAACTAGCAACTGATTCTGCTGGGATAAGACAACTCGGCATATGTTCTGTCCAATATCTAATTTCCAAGCCTGTATTTTTTAGAGTGCAGTGCCAACAAAGAGCAGGGGGAATGCTCAAACCTCAACCACAGTGCTTGAAGTTCCGCTGGTGTGACAGGAAGGCCAAATGAGCAAGCCAAGTTCTTAAAGTCGTTCTTCAAAACAATTTGGACTCCATCTTCCCCATATTGACTCAGCTTCTACAGAGGGGAGAAATAAGTCATATCAGAGGGAACATACTTGGAAACATTAAATGATTAGCATGCATGTATATATTTACAGTAGATTAGTTCACACTTCAGGCTACATCTTCATAAACAACACAAATATGTACTTCATCCAAGTCTGATGTATTCCTTACTTCCCCCTCCCTAGAGAGAGAGGCCTTCTGCCACTTTGGTCAATCTGTTAGTCAGGAAAACTTTTCCAGGGCAGTTTACTCTTTGCAGAAGCAGATTGAGTGTGGGTTTGAGGGCTTAAGATAAGGTGCCCTGGCAGCCCTACATGCTTTGATAATGCTCATAATGATGGTACACATACCCTGGACATGTCAGGCCATCTGTAGATCGCATTGGTAACCAACGTCTGATGGAGCTGTTCAAGTCTAGTGAGAGGTAATGGTCAAATATATGATCACATATATGGCATCACACATAAACGCTAAACACACACTAAAAAGCAGCTTAGAATATCTATTTACTATGGACCACAGGAATGGATTACATTTAACATGCACAATCATAGTGTATAGAAAGAGAATAGTATTGTATGTTTTCTAAACCACTTAGGAGTACGAGGAAAGAGAAGCGCAACACTGAGGTGTTGCAGTATTCTTTTCTCTTACCTTTAAGCTGTTCTTGCGAAATAGCAGCTACACCTGCAGTACAACCTATCAAGGTGTGCAAGGTCCTCTCTATCTTCTATGTTGTCTAAAATCTTCTATGTAGACTAGAGCAGCAGTACAGCTCTGGCCAGTGGTTCGTTCAAATTCGCAAACATATAGGAGAACGTTTGCAAACAGTTTTTTGTTAACCGTGAGTTTTCGGTGAACGTTTGTAAACAATCACAAACAGTCTGAGGAGGTAGTTCTCCACGAACATACAGTGGACCTGGACGTGAGTTTGACGAAGGCAATAATGCAATTACAGTTACAATAGAATGTTAACACCAAATCGTTCAAATTGAACTGTTCAAAGAAAATATGTTTCCCACGAAACGTTCGCCACTGTTTGCCAAATTTGTACGCACCTCTGGTCTACTACTGAACTGTGTGGACTGGACTAAATGGTGCGAATCGGATGGTAGTCTCAGAGTGGTTTTAAGGAGCTGGGCTAGCATGCAGTAGTCGGAAAAGTTGTGGGTTCAATTCCCGGCTTTGGCCATTGTGCCCTTGAGCAAGGCATTTAACCCCGAGTTGCTCTGGGGACAATGTAATCCCTTGTAATGAAATCAGGGCTCGAATTATCTTTTTGTCTTTAAGGGGGTCTCTCTATCTCATAAAAAGTTGGCACACCCCGCGCATAGCCTAACAAGGCGATACAATGAAATAGCCTAGGCGCAAGTGGCGCTTTTGCGCAGTACAGTATATGCGCACGGTAGGCCTAGGCTTTACCTTGACACACGCACACAACAGACATAGATTTTTCATAGAAATTGATTAATTTTAATTAATTTCAACATATTATTGATTATAATAGTCCATATCTCATTTCAATTTCACAATACAAAGAAATAGACTAAACGATTTAGTCTGTGCCATTCTCAATTTCACAACGTAACTCATTTAAACCAGACCACCGTCTCAGATAGGGTATCCTCAGTGTCAAACACAATAATGTATGTAGTGTAACTTATACACAGGGGAAAAAGCACTAACTGGCAGAAATGAATAAAGCCAGCCAAACTATGTTCTAGTAGGCTAATGTGTTGAAACGTGGAAAATTAATAGACAAACAATTTTGGAGTTTGCACTGAGATATTGTCGGGTAGCCATTGAATATTCCGACATCAGAGATTGCTAACAGGTGTTTCAAAATAGCTGGGAACTTTCCGGAGCTCTGAATGGCAGAGGATAGCTAGATCATCAGACAACACAATCATTGTAGGCTGCATTATGGGCCATAATTTAGGCTTTGTCAATCAACATAGAATAGGTGAAGCGCAAGTTCAACAGCAAACAGGACTTTTCAGCACGTATCAAACCACGTAGGCTAGCCCAATAAACGCCGATGCAAATAGACAAAACACTCACATCAAAGCAGGGTGACTTCTTCAGATTTGCGAGTGCTGTCAAATCGATATGGTTTGCTCATATAGTCTAGTGGTGTGGTGGTGAAGTGTCATGCTGCGTTCAAGAGCATAGTGTAGGTCTACGTCCCGTAGTAGCCTATATTTTAATTTAACGTCTTTAATGGTAAGAGATCGCACAGGGATGGATAATGAGCAGTTGTTTAAGATTAAATTACAATGCCAGACACTTTCAGATATGAGAGACCCCCTGAGGTTTTTGACTTTGTTGCTTTCATAGGAGCCAGTCCTCACTCTATGGGAGCTCGGCTCCCTCTGGCTCCCACGTAATTCGAGCCCTGATCCAATCCAATCACTCATCCACCCACCCACTCACTCACCCACCCACTCACTCACCCAACTCACTCACCCACCCACTCACCCACTCACTCACCCACCCACTCACTCACCCACCCTGTCACTTACCCACACACTCACTCACCCAACTCACTCATTCACTCATTCACTCACTCACCCACTGGCTGGCTGCAGTGCTAGCTTCCTGCCCTTTGACCGGACAATGCTTTGGAACTCGCGGTAGCTGAGGTTTTTGCCGGGGCCGAGGCCCAGCAGACGCAGCAGGCGACCGTGCTCAGACTCCTTGGTGATGAAACCCAGGCTGGTGTGGAGGTCCAGGTAGTCACGTGCCAGCACAAAACCATCTGAGTCTTTGTCCATGAAGCGGAAAGCTGAGAAGACACTCTGGAAGACAATAACGTATTATGCTCTTATTGTAATTAATAATGTAACATATAGCACATGGTTATGGTTATAGTTATATACTATTATATTTTATTTCACAAAAATTATATTTTGTTCTTACTACAGTTAACATCTAAATTGTCTAATAACTGTACAATAAATAAACCCTTGAATAAGATGAATACTATTTGAATGAGCCATTACTGACTAAGTTCCTACATGAACATCATGCTGTACTACATGTCTGTGAAGATTCTGAATGCAATCTTCCCTGTTTTAGGACACAGTTTTAATTAAATACACTTTTGCACATGGCCTGTCAAGGTTCAGAATTGTGGTGTGTGGGGGTCAGACCGATTGATGTGCAAGTTGTAACAACCATTTTAAAACAGTTAGTTAAATTAAAAAAAAGATTGTTTTCTACAAACAAATATCTGGACAGTGTTTAATATTTAAAAATGCAAGATGGTGGACATTATTTTCACCATGTCCCCTTTGAGAAGGATAACTAGCCGTGTCATCTCACCCCGTGGACTTCTGTGATTCTGTCCAGCATCAGAGAGAGGCAATCCTCAGCGGTCAGCAGTCTGGCTGGCGCTCCGGCATCTGGTTTAACAGGCACTGGAGCTCTCTTCTGATACCTGGCCAAAATCCCTACACACACACTCACACACACACACACACACACACACGCATACACACACACACACACACACACACACACACACACACACACACACACACACACACACACATTTACTCACTCTCACTCACACACACACACACACACACACACAGACACACACACACACACACACACACATGCATACACACGCACACGCACACACACGCACACACATTCACTCACTCTCACTCACACACACACACACACACACATGCATACACACGCACACAAACGCACACACACACACACGCACAGGCCATCATCACGGGAACACTAAAACATCAAACACTCATCAAACTCTAACTAAACTAATCCAGAATCTAAAACTAGTGACGAGCGTCTCTAATGTGTGCCAGTCACATCACAGAACCCCAGTTCCAGACTGGGGAGCTTGCGGGGGGCCCTCATTCCACTAGCCTATTTTCAGCACGCCTGTGTGGATGTTTTCTAATGAATTCGTCAATACAAATATAGCTTTCTTCACTATCTGGTCTGACAGCACCTAATATGGGCAGAAGAATGACTCTGTCTCTGGTTTGTGACATTTTATTGGGAGGTACTCTGCAAATAGCAGTTTGATTCATAGTCATCTCAATTTGTTTTGAGCGGTGATGGAAATGTTACCAGTCAGCTAGCCAAATGAGACCAGCAAATGAGGAGATTCCACATCACACAGGGTACGTCTTTGTCATTTCAACTCCTCTCTCTCTCCCTTCTTCCCCTTCTCTCTCTTTCTTGCCCTCTCTCTCTCTCTCTCTCTCTCTCTCTCTCTCTCTCTCTCCTGTCTCAGTAATACAGATGAAAAGGTAGATAATGTTGCTGGATGATGTTGCGATATTAAAATCTCCAGCCTAAAATCTCCCAGCTAATCACTTTCCAGTACTTGCCAAAAAAAAAAAAGTCGTCTCGCAACAAGAGAAGCTTCGCTCCCTTTTTAAACACAGCTAACTTTAGCGCTCGCTCGCTCGTGCTGCTAATGGGAGAGAGAGAGATTTATTTTTTTTTGCGGCGGATCCAAATGAAAGAGATGTCCTGCTGCTTCCGCACAGCATCCAGCGCACATAATTAGCCGGAACGTTGAGAAATCAAAATTATTCCGTGTTTGGGCTCCTCTTGTTCGCCGCTAATGAGATGCAGGGAACATGTGAACTATATTTACACAGCGAATCATTTCTCCAATGACTCATGAAGCAAAGAATGAGAGAGGGAGAGAGGGAGAGAGAGATGGTTAGGAAAATGTGATTGATTTAGTAATGACAAAGTGTGTGTGTGTGTGTGTACTGTATGTGTGCGCATGTGTGTATGTGTGCACATATTGTTAAATGTACGTAAACAAACGTACATGAGTACCGTATATGTGAGAATTAACTGTGTGTGCATTCTTAGCGTGTGTGTGTGTGTGTGTGTGTGTGTGTGTGTGTGTGTGTGTGTGTGTGCTGCAGCAGGGTCATGTTGTTGGCCCTTCCTCACCGGAGTATTTCTTCAGGAGCCCTGAGCAGGAGGTTCTCCCGGCCCTGAAGCCCAGCACTCTGGTCAGGGACTGCAACTGCTTCTCATCCACCGACAAATTGCAGTCCTGTAATATCTGAACACACACACACACACACACACATACACACACACACATATACACACACACATACACACAGAGGGAGGGAGGAAGGAAGGAAGGGAGAGAGAGAAACAGAAAGGGAGAGAGCGCTCCCATAGATCCACACACACACACACACACACACACACACACACACACACACACACACACACACACACACACACAAATACACACACACACACACACACACACAAATACACACACAAATACACACACACACACACACACACAAAACCACAGATTACACACAAACACAAGGCATTGCTTTGAACTTTGATTGTAGCATGCGTTCGTGCGGCACAAAAGCGCTCTGGTGTTACCACGTCTGTGTTTATCGCCGCGGCATGCGTGCATCAAAGGAGCAATTTTCATGTAAATCTCTGTACACATGCCTCCGACATCACACACTTGCTTGCTCGCTCGCTCGCTGCTCTGACCGCTGTGTCTGTACATGTGTAGATTGACCCGCGCGCCAACCCCGTACAGCACTGAGCCGAAAGTGAGCTCATAGCACAGACATGAAAGCCTCCCCCCAAGTGCACCATGCAGAGTCTCACGGACGATATTCAGCTCAGGTGCCCTGGAGGTTTTCCTCCTGTATATATATATATTTTTTATTTTTTATTTTATTATTTCACACTGTAAGCACGCCATGCACGTGCCGTATGCCTCAGCCTTGATTATGGAGACCCGGCGGAGGCCACTCGTCCAGGACTCACCGTTCTGAGCTGCGAGGCGCTGACGCTGCCACCGGGGGGGAGGCAGTCGGCGAGGGTGAGGGCCAGGAGGCTCAGCCTCTCTTTGAGCCTCCACAAGAGATCATCGGCTTCCTTTACATGGGGGCCTGAGGCCAACCTGCCACACAGAACCACCGCACGGTGCACGGGACAGGGACAGAGCCGGGAGACATTTATTCATTCATTATTTATTTATTTATACTTTATTCTTGTGAATATTTATTATTTACAAAGACATCTGGGAGTGTGAATGTCGCACAATGGCAAACACATTCCCAAAGCAAAAATCTCCCTCTGTACCTGTCTGTAGCACACTGAGTCTTCAGACCGCTGTCTGTCCCTCTAGTACTGGCGAGCATCCATAAGTGCTGCAGAAAGTGCTTATATTGAACTCTGCCAGACACGGTGTAAGGTTCACATAGCCTGTACACACACACACACACACACACACACACACACACACACACACACACAGACCCAAACAAACACACACACACACACACACACACACACACACACACACACACACACACACACACAGACCCAAACACACACACACAGACCCAAACACACACAAAGGAGACAAAGAATACACATACATGGATACAAACTACACTGTACTTCAACTCCAATTGAAATGATCTCCCTCATGTTCAAGAGCACTCCAACAACTAACGCATTCTATTTATTCTGTCTACTCTCCCCTCCTTGTTGCAATACTTCGTACTCTTTGAAATGTTTTGAATTGCACATAAATAGTTTAGTAGAATGTAACTAGGGTATGAAATACAACGTAATATACTATACATGTGAAAGCTACATGATAGGTACAGACTACATTGTTTAAAATGGCTGCCAGGTGAGAGGTCATTTATGTACTTATTTAATATTATTTTGAATGCTTAGGTGAGACTAGGCATGAGAGGAGGGTGTAGGTGTGTCTGCTCTCACCGGTTGAAGTGTTGGTCAGACAGAGGCAGGCCATGTTGTTGGATGATCTTTCTGAGCTCCTCCTGACGGACAGTCCCTTTTCCGCACCGATCCAGCTGGCCCAGAGTCAGGCTCACAGCCGTCAAAGACTCGCTCAGTTTGTCCCTCAGCAGCTCCTCTACCTGCAGCCCAAACAGCATGCCAACTTCACTTCAGTGTATTTATGGCATACAAAAAAACGCTATTCATCTTCCATTAGGGAGGCATTGTATGAGTTGTGTTTAAAGTCACTGCTTTGGTTTAGTTTAGTTTACTGTAGTCCATGTGTCCGCTGCCAAGGTTGCCTTCTCAGTCCATGCACTCCTCACAGCTTTGTCTTTATCCTTTTGCTCAACCTGAAAGAATACATTCCCATCACACACAGGCAATACACTACATACACACACACGAACGCACGCACGCACGCACAAACATACACACACACACAAGCACACACACACACACACACACACACACACACACACACACACACACACACACACACACACACACACACACACACAAATGCATTTCTTCAGTTGGCTTAGGCCTTTGTGTAACACAATGCTCTCAATTCCATGCATTGGGGCATGTCAGGGTGAAGGGGTCCATGCAGGTGCAGAGAGGATCCCGCTTCACACATGGGCCTGGGCACACCCACCACACACATCAGGAATCAGATCACGTCCTCTTCCGGTGTGAGTGTCTTACTCACTCTCTCTCTGTCTCTCTCTCTGTCTCTCTCTCTCTCTCTCTCTCTCTCTCTCTCTCTCTCTCTCTCCCTCTCTCTCTCTGTTTTTACTCTCCCTCTATCTACCTCGCTCGCTCCCTGTCTATCTCTCTCCCCAGGGGCGCCGCACGTACAGAAGCTTCTGGAAGCTTCGTCTGGCTCCGGACCTGCAGCTGAGCCTCATTACCCACCGCCGACACACACACACACACACACACACACACACACACACACACACACACACACACACACACACACACACACACACCACACAGACTGCTGCGTGAATCCCCCTGTTTGATCTGTTGCTTGC
>NC_055978.1:3619111-3621611 GCF_018492685.1 Alosa sapidissima | reverse complement strand
TGGCATAATTGATCCAAGTCAAGACCAATTTTTTGTGGATATATCGGTCAACCATTTCCACTCTCTCTCTCTCTCTTTCTCTCTCTCTCACACACACACACACGCTCCCTCTCTCCCCCATCTTGCTCACCTCTTGAACTCTGTGTCGGTCATGGGTAAGTAGTTATCCAGGAAGCGGCGGAGCTCGTGTCGTTGGATCAGTCCATCCCGGTTGTAGTCGTAGAGTCTCAGGGCCCGCATGGCTCCCTTCAGGTTTGACCCGATCTGAAGAGTCCAGAACACACACGTGTGAAGAGGAGGAGGCGAAGGTGGAGGAGGAGGAGGAGGAGGAGGGGTGTAGAAAGTGGAGGAGGTGGAGGAGGAAAAGGAGGAGGAGGGGTGTAGAAGGAGGAGGAGAAAGTGGAGGGGGAAGAGGAGGAAGGGGTGGAGAAGGTGGAGGAGGAGGTGGAGAAGGTGGCGGAGGAGGAGGAGGAATATAAGGAGGAGGGGGTGGAGATGGTGGAGGAGGAGGAGGAGGAATATAAGGAGGAGGGGGTGGAGATGGTGGAGGAGGAGGAGGAGAAAGTGGAGGAGGAGGTGGAGGAGGAGGAGGAGAAAGTGGATGCAAAGGTGGATGAGGAGGAGGAGGAAGAGGGGTGTAGAAGGAGGAGGAGGTGGAGGAAGTGGATGCAAAGGTGGATGAGGAGGAGGAGGAAGAGGGGTGGAATCGCCTGTGTGGGGGGGGGGGGGGGGGGGGGGGTACTGAACTTCTGCACTCCTTTCATCTGAACAAACAGGCAGGCACACGTGTCTACTACGATCTAGTCCACACTGAGCACTTCACATTCACACAAGCATGCACACACATTCACACAAGCATACACACACATTCATACACTCCATGCACCTGCACACACACACACACACACACACACACACACACACACACACACACACACACACACACACACACACACACATTCACACACACACACACACAGATGAATATATACACTCATATACTGAAGTTGTATTGAGTGAGCGAGTAAAAGAGACTTTGGATAAGGGGATAAGCTTGGCTCAAAAGCAAGTTGCCAAACAGGGGAAGAAGGACGAGTCTGTTGGTGGAGATTCTGAACTGGCTGTATTGTGGCAAAGTGTGTGTGTATTTGAACCTTTCTGAATACTGTATGTGCATTTCAAATGACATTTTTCCCTTTGGGCACCCCAACTGTTTCAGATTCAGTAGTAGTGTTCTGTATTTTCTTTTTTGTTGTATTCGACCCAGTATGTGTAATGAAATGTATTATGCTTAATGTTGCCCGCTGCCATGCATGGAGTTGTCAGACTGTTTAAGCTTACCTGCCGACTTCTGGGAGATACAATATAAAGCTTCACACACAAAACAGCTCCAGAGAAACGACTACATATTCCCACTTTATAAAAACCCCATTGAGCAATACAGCTCCACTGAAACCATAAAACAGCACAGTGCTACTGCTACTAAAAAACAGTTCAGACCAACAGAAACGTCTGCTGGCAGAAGGTGGCAGCAGCCCAGGCAGAGAGAGAGAGGGAGGGAGTGTACGGAGCGGGAGAGGGGAGGAGGGGGTGGTAGTGTTGGTGGTGGGCATGGGAGCGGTGCCCGCTTAAGTGCCCCTCAGGCCTCGGGCACAGCGGGAGCCCAGGAACGGAACAGGAATAGATACTAAATATACCGCACTGACTCCTGGGTAATCACTGTCTGCTGTCGCCCCAAAGAACCCTCCCTTTAATTGCACTCTTATTAGATCCACCACCAGATCTGCTTCTGCAGGGGCAAGAGAGGCAGTGAGAGAGAGCAGGAGCGAGACAGAGACAGAACCACAGACAGACAAAAAGAGAGAGAGAGAGAGAGAGAGAGAGAGAGAGAGAGACAGGAAAACAGAGAGAAGGGCAGAGAGAGAGAGAGACGGTATAAAAGAGGAGTGGGGAAGAAGAGAGAGAACGTTGTCGTCCCTGATGTGATTTCGGCGTCGTCGCTCTGTGTGGTCCCTTGTGTGGGAGTGGCACATCAGCCCAAACGGGAGCTCTCACCACGCCGCGCCCAGCTCCCGCAATCCGTACTGATCAGTCGCCACCACCGCCGCTGCCAACGCAGGCCCCGTCTCACCTCTGCGCAGACTTTGCCGGAAGACAGTGATATCCTTAATCATTCTGTCTCCCATTCTCTCTGTTTCACTTTCCTTTTCACACTCTCTTTCTCTCTCTTTCTCTCTCACACACACACACACACACACACGCACACACACACACACACACACACAAGAATCTCCCATTCTCTCTGTTTCACTTTCCTTTTCACACTCTCTCTCGCTCTCTCTCACACACACACACACGCACAAGAATCTCCCATTCTCTCTGTTTCACTCTCCTTTTCACACACACACACACACACACACACACACACACAATCTCCCATTCTCTGTTTCACTCTCCTTTTCACTTTGTTCCCTCACTTAAGGAACACTCTTTTTTACAT